>NW_004567127.1:25429072-25432255 GCF_000260355.1 Condylura cristata | reverse complement strand
TCACCTCCAGGGCAGACAGGAATCGAACTCATGCAGAAGGGGCTTTAGATTCTCAGTGCTGTGCTTTAACCGGTTGCACCACCAGGGAGGACCGCTTTGTAACTTTTTTAAAAGATTTACTTATGCACACAAGAACTGGGGTACAGACCAGAGGTGCAGGGAGTGAGAGGATTCACCAGAGATAGTGGGCAACAGAACAGGCAGATCTACTGAAATACACTGCTGAGGGGAGCAGTGGGTGGGACAGGAGAGGTCTGCTGTGCCATGTGAGTCACTTCCCTGGCCGGGGATTGAACTTGTTCTACAATGGCTGTAGATAACTTCATAGTGCTGCTCTTTAGCCCCTTGCATCATCAGGGGGGAGGGCCCTGTCATTTTCTTGAACCATTGTAAGGATCCATTAAGACACAGTGCCTGAATGGAAGGGAAAGGTGATTTGCTCTGACAATGTCATTTCACTGCTTCCTATGAAATACCCTCTATCTGACTTTAAAAAATAAGTTGGAGTTATGTAATTTGTTTTAAAAGAGAAAAAAGTGGGGGTGTTTGTACAAATATCAAATACATATCATAATTAAAAAGAAACTCCCCATGTGAAGATGGGATACAGACTGTCTTGTGCAGATTGAGGTTGTCCCTGGGCAGGATGGGGACTAAGTGCACAGTATGAAAGGCTTATCTTGGATAGCATTCACAGAGCTTTCCATGTGAGGCTTAAAAAACAACCCAAAACCAACACTTTTCATATGAAAGAAATGGGAGAAGGGAACTTTTATGAGACTCTTTCCCTTCCCCCCCCACATTGTTCATTCTTTTGGTATTGCCATAGCTAGTAACATGTAGCTCTACCCAACTTATGAATTTTGTAAAATTGCAGATTGTATCAAATAAATCTCCAAAAGGCATGAACTGCCATTCTGTTAATATTTACCCTCTCCACAGGAAGACCTAGAGTTCCATGTCCTTCCCTTCAGAAAGAGAATATGTATTTACTCCCTGCCATTGTTACTCATAAAACATTCTATTTTCTGGATATAATCAAATGCCATTTGTTTATAACTTGTTGCGAATTTTTAGCTGCAGTGTTTCTCTCAGAATATCTCTAGTTATAGAAGCTGTGAATAATAAATTTTAACTCTTTTTTATGTTATCAGGGTTATGATTATGAATTATATTTTTGCAACTTTATATAGTTTGCAAAATAATACTTTTATAATTTTGACATACAGAGGATGGAAGTTTCTGAGTTCATAGAAGATGGAAAGTACAGACACTGTTTTTCAGGGTAGGGCACTGACCACATCATAGAACAGTATGGAATGGAGAAGGTGCTGACAAAGTAGAGATGTTTTATCCTGTGGGGCCATCTTACAGGAAATGATATCTGACCTTGGGTTTAGGAAGAACATGGTCAAGACAGTGGAGAGGCTGCTTCTGTCAGGAAGAACTTCAGATATGGAGGTATAGAGAGCAGAGGGCAACATCATATGGATGAACAATGCCAGCAGAGAGAATTTCCACTCGTTTACAGCCCAGAGCTACCCTGAAGACTAAGAGGTAAATTTAGGTATTAGATTATCAAGGGGTTTAATCAGGTTACCTGTACTTTCATGAGAAGTTCTGTCTTTGTTTTAAAGGATTTGGAAGTCCACTGAAGTATCTGGAGTAGGGGAATGATTGAAGAACACTATTTTGAATCATTCTCCACTAGCATTTGTTTCTGGAATTCCCACCATCATGTCCCCTTGCTTGTGTACACAGGTAGTTCTTTCTGTGGAGTGACAGTGTCACCAAATCAAAAATCATGCTGCAGTTGGTGAGCTCTGGGAAACTCTACACAGAACAAGGTTAAGCCAGTATTTCTCATGGCAAACTTCTCAGAACCTTTATTGTGTTGATGTCCATGGAACTATTCCAAAAGGAGAGATGTGCCATGAAATGGAATTGAAGAACCAATTTTCTGAGAAGAATATATTGAAAGTCGTTTTTCTAGGACTCTCTTTAGAAAGTCCAATCCTTTATCTAGGTTTTTTAACTTGTCGGATCTGAGAGCAATGAAATTCTGAAGGCAAGCTTTTGTATTTTAAATTTGTAATTTTAAACCCATGGGGAGTTTGAATAAAGTTCAAATGAATCTCTATAACCCCATCTCCAGATTCAGTAGCTGTCAATATCCACCCTTTCTTCACTTGTCTCCCTTTACCCACTACTTTGTATTGGTAGATGCTTATGCTCCTCCTAAGTGTGATGTCTGGTGGGCCCACCTTTGGTGATGCAAAGATTGACCCTTGCTTAGGTGGCTGTTGTCTTATTCATCTACTGACAATTTACATCAGCTTACAGTACAATTATTACTTCATTTATTGAGAGAGTAATTTTTTCTTTCTGTATTAACTAATGTCCATTGAACTGTTTACAGAAGAGAGTGCTAGAAAACTGCAAAAGGAAAAGCTCCATTCATGGATTAAGTTACATGTACATATGTGAATCTGTATATCAATTAATTTTTAAAGGGTAGACTACATTTAATTTGACTGGATCAGAGCACAGAGGAAATCATCCTGTACCCTCTAGATTCTTCTAAACTGGCTAATGGTCAAAAAATTAGAGTGACAAGAGAAAAACCCAAAAAGAAGTTTAATGGTAATGTGGACACCTTCTGTATACATAAGAGGGACCTAGAATAACTGAGTGACTTTCACTTGGCTTCAGATGCCATCTTATATCTTAAGACAAGGGAGTTTGTATGGGAGAAGAGTAAGGTCAGTTAGAAAAGCACAGGAAACAGATAGTAGATTTAAGTTCTGCCTTCTCCATGCGGGGGCGAGGGGGAGGCAATAAAGTATTCAAAGTACAGTGAAAGCAATACCCTTCCAGGGAGAAGTTTACAACCTCCACAGAGACTTCAGGGCTTCTTCCATGTGGGTGGGGATGTACAATGGCCTAGCTGCTACAGAAAACAGTACATAGGTTTCTAAAAATATTAAAAGTTGGGCCCTCCCTGGTGGTGCAGCGGGTTAAAGCAGAGCACTAAGAAACTTGAGCCACTTCCACATGAGTTCAATCCCCACCTGCCCCGGAGTTGATCCACATGGAGTGGCAGACCTCTCCTGACCCGCCTGCTGCTCCCCTCAGCAGTGTACTTCGTTGATCTGCCTGTTCTGCTCCCCGCTCTGTCTCTGG
>NW_004567127.1:25376229-25428802 GCF_000260355.1 Condylura cristata | reverse complement strand
GGTGAGTGGAATAGGTACAGGTAGGGTATAGACAGGTGAGTGGAATAGGTACAGGTAGGGTATAGACAGGTGAGTGGAATAGGTACAGGTAGGGTGTAAACACACACACACAATGGAATACTACTCAACTGTCAAAAGATAAATGTTTGCCATTTATGACAACATGGATGGAATTTGAGATTATGTTATGAAATAAGTGTAAGAGTATGTATGCATGTATGTCAGAAGATGAAAGATAAGTACAGCATCAGTTACATGTGGAATATATGTCTCTATATTCAAATGGTCAAATTAAAAAAAAAAAAAAAGGTCAAAGTCAAACCGATAACTAAAGATGAGCCTGCCAATGGGGAAGGTAGAGATGGGAGAACAAAATGGGGAGGAAGCACAATAGACTATGGTAGAGGACTGTGGGTGTTTTGGTAGAGTGTGGTGTGATAACAATATCTGAAGGTGATTGTAAATTAATACTACCATTTAAAAAAAAGAATTTAACCTTTTGCAAAAGACATATTTCTGTAGTTTTGCTCCTCTACAGCTGTCATTGTGAATGCAGTCAAGTTAAAGGAGATTAATGCAAAGTAGTGGGACAACCAAGTGGATAGAGTAAGCTGAGGAGTTAGAATTTTTGATTTTAAAATTCAGCTGCATGGCTTATTTGATCTGTGTAAGCGTTAGTTTCTCATCTGCAAATGGATATTAAGCAGACTAGTCACCTCAGAGTGTTCTATGAGGCTTCAATAAGAACTTACAAGTACCTTATAGTGAAAGCTCAGTAAATGTTAGCCATAACTATTAGCTTAAAGACATTTTAAAAAAGGGGGGCAGGTGAGGAGACCTGAGAAAAATGACTGGATTCAGTCATTAGCAAATCTCAGGTGACTTTCAAAAGGGCAGTTTCCGCCAACTGGGATGGCAGGAAGGCAAAGCGCAGCAGGTTAAGGGGTAAATAGGCAATAAATACTTGCCATGGAGAAATCAATAGAAGCAGAAATCAATAGAGCCAGGGAAGTTCATTCATTTGAGATACTGAAGAGTGAAAATAAAATAATAATATCAAGTAAAATGGTAATATAATAAAATCAGTTTCTCCTTTTGAGTAATGCTCAGAGCAGAATGCATTTAACCCCAGGGGTGAGAGAGCAAAGTCTGGGGAGGCTTACGTGTCTTAGGTTATTGCCCTGAGAGGCTTGAGTGAAACAAGAGGGAGCTTCATTCTCAGAAGCAGCATGCCTTCAGATTTATATCTGCAGGGTCAAGGGCATTTTCTTACTAAACAGAGTAGCTTCCCACTCTATCTAAAGCTAAAGGGCCATAAACTATTATAATGACCCTGGCTAAAGGTTGCACTAAGCTGTGGCATTAATGAATGAAGTCACAGGACCTTGAAATGTGTTTTGCTGTCATCTGGGCAAATGGTTTTAAGTACAGATCAGCTCTGTATGGACTGCTGCAGAGAATATAGCTGGCATCATCAAGCCAGAGCTAAGTATTTTAACAATCAAATACCGCTATTTATGCCAACATAGCTATATCTTAAGCAATATAAAAAATAATGATCTGTTTTGGTTTTGGCATCAATAAAATAATGGCACTTAGAATATAAAACCTTATGTTTAGTCTTCAGAAACATTTTTGTCTGCTTACAAAGAATTTGAAAGACTTTTTTTTTATCATTTTCTTTAATATCAAAGCCCTACATTCAAAGCAATTATAAAATACAGTAGAAAGCAAATGTCCATTCTTCCAGGTTGCTGTGATGAGTGAAAATAAATCTGTCATTACAATCGTATTAAACTGTGTCATCTGCTTGGTGCTGCAAATAAAACAGAGATCCTCTCCAGAAGTTTGTGGTTACAGTAGTTTTAATGAGTTATAAGAGACTTGCCTGACTAAAACAGGAAGTCCTCCCAGCCAGATCACAGACATAATTCTGGTTCACCATGGGGTGTTTTCTCAACTTCTCAAATCTTAGTTTCATCATCTCTAAAATGGAAATATTAATCCACAACCTTCAGTTGATAAGATAACTGAAAAAATGAATACAAAATGCGTAATGCAACATTTAGCACATCACTTCTTAAGAACTGCTTAAACTCCCTAGGATTACTTTCACAGCTTCATTTACTTATTCTGCAAATTTTTATCTCAACCCAATCAATGCCAGGGGGTAAGCCATGGAGATGGCATGTCCTTGAGCAGAAACACACTGCCTCCCATGAAGTCAAAAGCCTGTTCTGTCTCCAACTCTGGGGTAGAGAAGTGACCATTCACTTCTTGGTGGTGTAACTAGTTTATTCTATTCTAAAAGGATGTCAGCTTTCATTTATTATTTTTAAAGGTTTATTTATTTATTTATGCATACAGAGCTGGGGTAAGGGCCAGAAGTGCAGGGGTGGTAAGAGGATTCACCAGAGACAGAGTGGGGAGCAGAACAGGCAGATCAACGAAGTACACTGCTGAGGGGAGCAGCAGGCGGGTCAGGAGAGGTCTGCCACGCCATGTGGGTCACCTCTGGGGCTGGGGATAGAACTTGCACTGAAGCAGTTGTGGCTTGCTTTGCAGTGCTGTGTCCTCACCTGCTGCACCACCAGGGAGGGTCAAAAATATTAGTTTTTAAAGAAGTACCACACTCAGGGAACTACAGGAAAAAACTGAAGCTGAAGTGAGGAATGAGTTTATTCCCAGTTTATTCACATTCTAGAATTTGTGAATTGGCCTGGTAGGGGAGTGCATGACAAAGATTTCCTCTCCTTCTTGCTTGAGCTTGCATAACCTTGAATTGGCTCAAGATTATGAGAAAATACCCATTTCAAGTGTTTGATTGTTCAATACAAACCAGACCAAATTGGAATACTCGGTAATGAGACTCATAAATTCAATAGTGTCATTTGGTGTGTGACCCTGCTTGAACTTATGTTTCAGTTATTATAGACAAGTAGTAGAAAAACAAAGCAAAACTAGATTTAAAATGTCTTGTGGGTCTCTTCCCAAGTGTGCCTGAATTTGTATGGAAGTCCCAATACTATCACTGAAGCCTTTGCTACAAATGTTTTCTCTGGTTTCCTAAAATGGCTTTGCTGAATTTCCCTGCTTCCTGAGAAGATCCTTGCCTTAGTAATGTCATCTGCCAAAAGAAATTCCTGTGGATATATACTGCCAAGCCAGAAAGGAAAAATAGTAAACATTAGAGACATTTTTACTGCTAAAGCCCAAGAGGCAACAATCTTATCTCTAAATGTGTAACAAGAACAAATTAGTCTGATTTGCATGTCATCTGAACAGAGAGTGGTTTGGGAGCGCTTGGAATCCTCTCAAAGTGAAAATCAGTTTAGCAATGTGGTTAAAGGTTGGCCATAAAAAGGAGGAGAAAGTATGTTTAAATAATTTTAAATGTAACAGAGTAAAAGTAACAACAAATATACAGATCTTTCTTAAAATAAAAAGTGGCTATTTAAAAAAATTACAATGATATAATACATTATCAAAGTGTAGAGTCTCACTTGATAAAGTAACAGGGTTAAAAGTCTATTTTTTTTTCTGGAACTAAATATCATTTTGAATCTTAAACACCCTCATGGATCTATAACAGCCATGAAAATACTCATTGGTCACTGTACCTAGAGCTGAAAATAACTCATGGTGGTAGCTGACTAATGAAATCCCTACACATTTCACCTTGTGCTATACTTTCTTACATGTTTAATTTATGTAGAGCCCTTTAGGGAATATTGACTGTGATTGCCAAAGATGCATTATCAAGTTCATCATATCTTTTATCAATGTTATCACTTAAAGTGTATGGCTGTTACATCAATATTTTATATAAATGCAGGTAATTTTTAGTGACAAAAACAACTTTAATCACTGAAACTGTGCTTCACTTTGTTTTTATTTATTTGAGAAAAGCTTAGTAATTCCATTGAGTTAGATTTATTTATTCACATATAAAGCATCTCTCAAAAAGATGACTATACCATATTCCAGATGAACTTCCCCTTCCCCTTCATCCTCTTGAAAATAAAAGCTGCTATATGCCAAGTGAACTGCCACCTGCCTTGGTAAGCCAAAACAACTTTATAATTAAAAATTAAATAAATAAACACATACATACAACAAACTTCCTCCAAGAGTCAAAGCACTAGGTGAATGTTATTTCCTTTGATGAACTTAATGCAGAACTCATGAAAAATCATTTCTGCTTCACTTCGTTGTTGTAGGCTTATATAAAATTCTGCCCAACTTGAAGGAAAGGAAAAAAAGAACAACAACAACACAAAACACTCCATCTTTCAATGGAGAAATGCCAGTGTTACATTGTGAAAAATGTATGTGGATGGATGATCTATCTCTTCAGTCTTTTTTTGAAAATATAGTCTGGCACCCCAGGGTTCTTCATTTGCTAAATTCCAGCCTTCACATTCCTCCTTGGCTAATATGCTGTGCCAAGAACAACCTCCATGATCATACTGGGCAATCTGGCTTAGGATTCAAGTAGGGTGTGAGATCTGTTATCTTACTCTTTAGTTACATGACTGAGGCATCCTGAAATTACCAACTCTACATTACTATACAGATTTTCAGTGAAGATTAAATGAAAGGACACATTAAAAGTAAATAGCACAATTTTCAATACAAATTTCCTCTTATTCTTGTATCTATAAATCTGTGAGAGCAAACCATATGAAATGCTGCCTTTGATGTCAGAAGGGTACACATTTGGGGAAGTTCAGATGATTCAACTTAATATGATACATTTTTTTTTAAGATTTACTTATTTATGCATACAGACTCGGGTATAGGCCAGAGGTGCAGGAACGGTGAGAGGATTCACCAGAGACAGAGTAGGGAGCAGACCAGTCCGAATGATGAAGTGCACTGCTGAGGGTAGTTGTAGGCAGATCAGGAGAGGTCTGCCTCACCATGTGGGTCATCTCTGGGATCAAACTCTGGGATCAAACTCATGCTGAAGTAGCTTTAGCTTCTAAGTGCTGTGCTTTAACCTGCTGTGCCACCTGGGAAGGCCAAGGTCCTTTTTTTTTTTTTTTTAAATTCTATAATGTTGATTTACATTGTTGTTTGTATTTTGGAAATAGACCCCCCTCTACCTGCTCATGTATTTTTACCCTTGGCCATTTTCAATGAATAGGGGATTTATTTTATGCTGTTATCATAAAATACCCTCAATTTACATAAAAATCTGTCATAAGCTATTTCTGACTTTAATAGAGATTACTTATGGACTTAAGAAATAAAAGGGAAAAAATGAAACAAATGTGCTTGTGGGAACTGCCAATTTACCGTCGTCACCAAATCCACTCCTAGAATAGGATGATCCATAATTCTTAAGCATATGAAAGCTCTTTCTATTATCATGCTTTAATTGGGCTAAAATTAATGTATTACATATTGGCTAGATAAAAGGAAATATTACTTTTTTCTTGTCCCCTTTTTTCCTCCCAAACTTAAGAATCTTATGCCTTTTCTACATTCTTTTGAGATCTTCCCTTCAATTCCTAGGTCAGTCAATCATTGGCTTAATGTTCCCATGGCTGGTCATCAAGATTTGAACTCATATCTTTAGATGTGACAGACCAGTCCATTAAACCAGTGTACCTCCCTGGTTCTCTACATAGATTTGCACATTTAGCATAAATCTTGTATTGAAATTTCCCACATTATTATATACTGGCAATCAGTCAACTCAGCATATTCTATCAAGCCTCCCATCAGTCCAAATGAGTTTGATAGAAACTTCTCCAAAACTTCATTCATCTCAAAATCATGTTAAGGAGAGGTACAGAATTCACAAAAGCTTGTTGGAAACACTGTAAAGGGGTAATTTCTCTTTCCTGAGGGTCTTTTTTTTTTTTTTTTAAGAGCAAGAGGAAGTAATAGAATACTCGGTCAGTTAAGTCACTTCTGAAAAAGAGCTTAGTAGGAAAACATTACAAAGATAAGGAAATTAAATATGGGAAAGTGAAATAAAAAGTGGAAAAATTGAAAGATCATTTCTATTTTATTTTTATTTGATAGTTTGGCATATTTCTAGTTACACTGAGATATTAAATATTGAAAGGAACATCTTTATTGTAGCTTCTTTATTGGTACATCACCAATGCACGAAATAATCATTTTTGTGGTCACTTCTTGGGAGGTTTGTCTTGCCTTACCTATAGATCTCTCTCTCTCTTAGCACCCTTTCCCTGAGAACATTCTCAATAACTCAATAAACAAACTGACTAGTATGTTTAGTTAGCTATAGATGAAACTTCATCTTAGCCAGAATAACAGTGTTAACCCTCTTGTTTCAACATCCTCTCTGACTGTTGCCTATTCAATCTCAAAGTGTTCTGGTATGGACAATTATGTATAAAATCCCCTCCTCTCCATCCTTGAAAACTACATTATCCTCTTCTCTGGAACAGAGAAAGAGAGAAAGGATAGCATAGAGATCCATTCATTACCAAATTAGATGCCTCTAATTATAAGGATCTCAGCATTGTTAATGGAAGGTCAGACAAATAAGTAGGACAAAGGAGAGAGATTTTATAATAACATTTTAATGATTCATTCAAAAATTAGTAATGAAAGAACAAGAAGTAATATTTTTATGCCTTCGGCACTACCAAGATATAATTAACGAATAATGCAAATCACAGTCATTAAACTCAAAATATGCAGTTAAAAACTTGCCCTCTCTTCTAACTATTTAGTTAACATTTTGATTCTCTCTTTAGTAACTCCTTCACTGACCCAAATTTATTTGAACATTACTAGTCATAGGAAATTTACATCATATATAGAATTTTCCTGAACAGCTTTAACTGTTCATTTTCCTGTACCAAATAGAACTCACTTTCCTTATAGTTTATATTATTCCAAATACTGTATTCTTGTCTCTTTCTCACAATCAGTCATAGAAGTTTGAAGTATTCATTCATATCTTTCCTGCTTAAACATATCCTGATGATGCTTTTAAGTTACCCAAAGTTCTATTTTTTAGTGTCTCTGGATGAGATTCATTTTGTTAATGTTTCTCCTATAACTTGATAGTTGCAGATGTGATGATTTTATTGAGCTCAGGTGATAAGTTTATTCCAAGTAACAAAGTCTGTATGACATATAAAAAGAGCTACTAGATAACATTGACTGCATATAATATTCTAATCTCAATGCTGAGAATTTCCTATTAAATTCCTAGTCAACACTAATTCTAAGTGGTAGTTAGAGCAATTTCCCTCTTATACAAAAAGAAATTAAGCTCTGGGAAATTACATAAAATGCCAATGCCACTCCTGTGGAAGTTAAATAAAATATAGTTCTCAAGTATTAACCTGCCTGAATCTAAAGCAGAGATATTTAACCATCCTACATGTATATGTTTTTTTTTTTCCCCCAAACTAAACATATTCCCATCAAATTCATTGTCAATATTACTAAGGTTACGGTCTTGTAATCTTGTTAGTCTTTCTGGATTTAAATTTCCTTATCTTGGGTATTGAATACCTAAGATACCTAAGATAGCTTTTTTTTTTTTTAAAGATTTATTTATTTGTGCATACAGAACTGGGGTACAGGCCAGAGACGCGGAGTGTGAGAGGATTCACCAGAGACAGAGTGGGGAGCAGAACAGGCAGATCGACGAAGTACACTGCTGAGGGGAGCAGCGGGCGGGTCAGGAGAGGTCTGCCACGCCATGTGGTCACCTCGGGGGCAGGCGGGAATCGAACTCATGGGGAAGCGGCTTTAGATTCTCAGTGCTGTGCTTTAACCCGCTGCGCCACCAGGGAGGGCCCTAAGATAGCTTTTTTTTTTCTTCACCTGCATTTATGTTTAGTTTACTGCTGAAGTCTTATCCAAATACCCATTGAATGTAAACATACTTTTTAGGTTGCAGAAAAAAAAAACAAGTCTCTAGTGAGAATTTTTCATGCTTATTGGTGTTGCTAAGCACTTTCGTATATATACCAACTTGCAATTAATTGAGTAGACTTAACTATAGAGATTTGGTGTAATTTTTTTTTCTATTTATTTCAAAGACAAACTTTAGTGGGGCACTTATTCATTATTTATACTTAATTTTGGTGATTAGCAATTCTTATGTTCACTCTTCCATTCATTAATCTACTTCCTAAACAAAACAATAAACAAACAAACCAAACAATGATTGCTATAGCTTTGTGATAGCAGAATTGGAAGTCTCTGACTGTTGCTAGTTGTTTATCCTTGGGCAATGTACTTCTTTCCATAAATCTCAAGTTTCTTATAAAATGGAGATAAGAAAATCTGTGTGACTGGCATGTAGAGTATATGGAGAAGTTTAGGAAGATTGACAGTGAAATGTTACTGTCAAAACGTGATCAAAGGTCTGTGCATGTAATTTGATATTTAAACCAGTCAGTTTATAAGATATAATGCGTGATTTTCAAAGTTAACCATGGGTTTAGAATTACACCAATAGGTCTAAAATTTGAATCTGTTTCAGAATCATCTGGTCATTTGTAAAAAGATAGATGGCTATTTAATAGTTTCCTTAGTTTCTGATTCTGTAAATCTCATATGGGGTCCAAGAATTTGCAGTTCTTACAAGTTTTCAGGTGTTTTTGATGCTGCTCATTGGGATACCATCCGTTTGGCAACTCTGCTTAGAAAGGTTAGTTGAGGAATACAGATGAAAGTAATGATAGTGGGTTTGGGTTCAAGATACTCACTGAATCAGTGACTGATAAGATATGGAAGAGAAAAGAGGCAGAGGAGTCAAAACTATCTACAAGGTTTAGGAATAGGGTGAATGATGCTGATACCAGCAACACAGGATTGAAGAGAAGAAAGCTTGTAATTCTGAGACAAATCAGGTTTGAAGGAGCTGTGTTTCAGTGCCTTCAGTGTCTCCAGATAGACATCTACAGAATGGTGCAGAATGATCTCACTGAGAACTAACTTTCTAGTTTGAGGGGTGGAACTGGAGATAAGTCTTTTTTCCCCTCCACATAAGTGGAGCTTTATATGCAGACTATAAACCCATATCATATGGGTCAAACATAAACAAGATTTAGTGTCCTTGCCTTCAGTTCATAGGGAGTAAAGTTTAGAGCTATTCATCTAACAGGATAGCTCAAACCAATAGCAGAATAGAATATATACCAGCAGTGGAAGGTAAAAGGGTGGTGATGTACTGTTGGGTGATTCTTTCTTCTGGCTGTTCAAGAACATACTTTCTGTCTATAGGTTATGTTGAACTCAGCTGTAGCATCAGGATGGATATACCTCCTGTTCACCAGCTTCTCTGAATAGAGGACCAATATCTTGTTTCTTAGGAAGCCACTTAATGTAATCCTATGTTTTATTAATGTATTTATGTTTTATTAAACTCATCTCCTTATAATCTATGGCAAAAAGGTCACATTCCCATCTATCAATGTCCTATTACCTATACAACAAAGTACAAAGTACCCCATGAACAAGATTTCAGCTACTTTGGGGTACAATTTGTTGGCAAGAGGAAACAAATTTTATTCAAAAGTCTATATACTTTGAGGGGGAATTATTCTAAGGTTCCCATACTAAAACAGAGACTATGGCCAAACAGAAAAAATATAATTATGGCTGGAGATAGGATGTGGAAACACTTAAGAATATTTAAGACTAATTGGAGTCATGAGAAAGAAGGACAAGAGGGTTGGGAGAAAAGATGACTGATAATATAATTCTGAAAATAAAAATTAAGAACAGAGGAATAAGCCAAACAAACAATAAAAGAGATAAGAGACTGGCAGAGAAGTTGAAGCATCAGAAAAGAAAATCTTACTAGTTATGTGAGAGGGCAAATCCTGTCACAGAGGAAATGGGTGACCTGGTACGAGTCCTCACCCCTGCAATTAAGAACTCAGGACAAGATTCAAGAGTAGGCACAGAGACAAGTGAATAAAAGATTTATTTACAAAGAGGATGAAGAGGGAGAAGAGAGAGAAAGATTAATATGTCAGTATGTCCTACCAGTAACAAGATCTGAGCTGAGAGCCAAGGTCTGAACTGGCAATATGAAAAGTCAAAAGAGCACAAGCCCACATGTGTTTGGTTTTATTTATTTATTTAAATTTTAAAATATATATATTACATCATTCATCATTTAGTGCATTTTCCCATCTCAGTTGTAATCCCCATGGACTTCCCATCACCAATTCGCCCGTGTGCCATCACCATAGACCAGTGTACACTTCCCACCCCAGTTCAGATTCCATCCCCTTTCACCCCATAAAATGCCTATGGCTTGTAGTCGTGTTAGAGTCCAAGAAATACTGAGACACAGAACTGATGCAAAAGACAAGTACAAGCCTTTGTTGCTAGCCCTGGCTAGGGTCCCATCCCCCGAGTGTACCGACACAGCTGTCTTGTCCAGATGGGATGGACCGGAGCCTCTGAACAGAGGGTCTTATATAGTGAAATTTGTGGGCTGGGGAATTTCCAAAGTATGTAGTCCATTAGGATGAGTCACTCTGGATCCTCCTTGGTGCAGGTGGTAACTGCAAGTAATGTCCTGCTGGTGCCTGGGCTTCTAATAGCATTCAGGGCCTCTGATAACATCTAGTTAGTTTTCAAACAATGTCCTGCTGATGCCTGGGCTTCTGATAGCATCCAGGGCCTTCGACAACATCCTGTTAGTTTCTAACCACAAGCAACATTCCAATATTTTAACAGATGTTCATTGTTTTCATTTTTACTCTACTATCTTTGTCTCTCTTTTTTTCTTCCCTGATCCCTGACGCTCCTGCTATGAGTGAAACCATCGGTATGTTTCTTTTTCTTTCTGGTTTATTTCACTAAGCATGATCCCTTCCAGCTTCATGTGTTTGGTTTTATATCAAGCATGTCTGCTTAGCCCCACCCCTTCGTTCCCAGCAACCATTCCTCATGAGGTTAGAATCAGTGCAAATTCATGGCATAGTGAAAGTTGTAGTCTTCACACCCGAGGTCTCTTTGGTAGGGAGATGTCATTGAAGTCCATAAATATTAGTGGGTAAAATTTGTGTAGTACATAATGTTCCTCTCATGGTAATTTGTATTCATTGCTATCTAAATGTTTACACAGCTTCCTTTTTTTTTTTTAATTTGACAAAAAAATATGAAAGCTTATATTCCAAGTGTTTTTCTTCTATAACATTTTTATGGGTAAAAGTAAATTAAAGGTGAATATGTTGAGCCATTCATATATTTTCACTTGTAACTACTGGTATATTTTTTGGCAAAAGTTTCTCACTTTCAACATTTGTTTTTTCATAGTAAATTTGCAATTACAGCAAAATTTTTGCTAAAAAGTGGAAACAGCATAATGGAAAACACTAAATGCAAACATCACAAAGACCTCTATTAATTTTGCTAAATCCCTATTCTTTTTAAGACATTTATGCAGACATATCCAAAAATTTCCATTGGGAACCTGGCTGATCTTGGTTCTGATGCACTAGAGACAGGTGTGAAATTTCAGTGTGTACCCTCAAACCATTTTTTATTATAAGAAAATTAATAACTAATAAGAACTCAATATTTCATTAAAATTGAGGAATATTGGCCCTCCCTGGTGGCACAGTGGGTTAAAGCACTGTACTAAGAAGCTTAAGCCACTTCCACATGAGTTTGATTCCCGCCTTCCCCGGAGACAACCACATAGCGTGGCAGACCTCTCCTGACCTGCCCTCTGCTCCACTCAGCACTGTACTTCGTAGATCTGCCTGTTCTGCTCCCCGCTCTGTCTCTGGTGAAGCCTCTCGCTGCCCCTGAGCCTCTGGCCTGTACCCCAGTTCTGTATGCACAAATAAATCTTTAAAAAAAATTGAGGAATATTTTTTGTGATTATTTTTTTTAATTTTATAACAGTTTATTTTTTACATCATTTTTGAGGAATATTTTGATCAACAGTACATCTAATGTGATGTTACATAAAAAATTAGCTCTTGCTCTATACCTTACAGACTGAAATATGAGCCCTGCAGATAATGGTGAGATCTGAATGCACCACGGTTACCAGTGTTGCTGGCAATGAAATATACTTGCATGTAGTCATCTACTGACAATAATTAAACTGCCAGAAACAAGAGAATAATCACTGAGGACAGAGCTGGTACTAGAATTGCAAGTATGGAATCTTCACCTTTTAGATATTTTGTAGAATGCAAGGAGTGAAGGAGTGAAGGAGATGGGGTGAAGGAGATGCCAACTGAGAGGTGAAGGGGAATGGGGCAGAAAAGACCCTAAATTTTGATTCTGTGCCACTTTTTGTGATGTGCCCTCCTTCCATTTTTCCATCTGCATCTCCACATCCTAAGGGAAAGTAAATTTCTAAAATGAATGGTCCTTCAGTAGCAGTGGGCTAGTTATATATCTCTTGCTTGGTTGACTCCCAGAAGACAAAATAAAGCTATTTTCAGAAAGATCACATTAATGCAGCATCATTGTGTGGGTAAAATTAACATTTGATATTCTAAGCAAATTAATGAATGTTTCTGTAGTAATAACTACTTCACTGCAATTGCTTGGAGCCAATATTGTGAAAGATGGTCAAAAAGATTTTTTTAGTGAAATAAATTAAAACAGTCTTTATGAAACAAACTAGAACAAAATAGATACATCAGAACAGGTCATTAACATCAGGGTGATCAACATCATTTTGATTTGATATTCCTCCCTATCACTTACTTTGAGTCTTAGTTTATAATTTGTTTATAATAATAGTATACAAAATTGAGAGATTTAAACAAAAAGTATGACATGTCTACTGCATTTTACAACAAATGGAATCAATAATTCAGAAGAGGAAGGAAGGAAATGAAGAGGAAGAAGAATGAACAGTATTTAGAAGAAAATACTGCTAATTGGAAAAAGGACAAAAGCGATGCAACTGAATCAGAAAACTCAAGACCTGAAGAAAATTGACTGGTATCTCTGTTGCATATGAACAGCTAATTAGATAAAGGAATATTGAAAATTGCAGTGGTCAAAAATGAAAGAAAGAGTCTATGATTTGGTAAGCAAAATATAACAAGGTAGAAAAAACTGGGGGCTAGAAAAACATAAAATGATACTATAAGAGAGATTTTGTTTGTCTCAAATATGAAAGTAGAATCAGAAAATAGGTATGCAAGTTTGAAATAGGTCATATCATTTATAACAGATCAAGACCAAAACTACAATAGTAAGAACTGTCCTGTATCCTAGTTCTGTATGCATACAAAAGTAAAAAAAACTATAAATAATCACACTAATAACTAAAAGTTAACATTTTTTTGGTTATAATAAGGCCTTTGGAAATTAAATGGGATAGTCTTTAAATGACAAATGATGCAGAATCTTTTTACTTTTCTATTTCAGCTAAAACTTTCAGATGTAAAGATTAGATCATTCATGCTAAATGCGCAGTAACAATTTAGAGGAAGTTATGTAAGTTATTCCATATATCAAGGTTATCTGAAAATAGAGTTCATTATCTCAAAGGACTTGCAAAATTTTTTGTTGTCTTGATTTGTGTTTTGGTGATTTTTGTTTATGGTGCATAGAAATAAATGTTGACATGCTTAAGTATTCCTTGTTCTTTTAGCTTATTTCTATGGTTCTCAAATACTAAGCGCTTAAAATCACTGTACTATACATGAACCCATGTATATTTTATAGAAGATTTATGGATTATTCAAGGATAATTTTGACCAAAAGGGATTTTCAATATTCTACCTCGATAAGATAAACTGGAATAAGCTGTCACCACTCTTAATGTGCTTTGAAAGATGTTCAAAAAATAATAATTTAAAATCCAATGCTTACTGTGGAGGATAGTTGGTAGCTTATAGATCATTTTGTATTTGATATTCTAATTGAATCAATTAAAATTATAAAATTGAATCAATCGCATGATGTGAATATGATATAAATGCAAAGCAGAGCTATCAACTTAGAAAAGCCACATGACAGACTAGCTCAATATTGCTGAAGATGCAAGAATTTAAATATAACAGAGGGACTTTGCACTAAAAAGGGAGAAAAAAGTCATATTTTAATCTCACTGTGATTTTTATCACATAAACATTAGATATTCTGCTAGATCCTGCATTTTTCCATGCAACATAAAAACAAGTCATAAAAATTAGTGTTTGAGGATATCCTGCTTTTTAAAGAAGATTGGCAAAGAACTCCACCCTAAAATAGCAAGTTTGAAAACACTAGTTATTTTGTTGTAGCCTGTTGTTTGTGAGTAATTCTGTGACAGTTCAGCATTGATACCCACTGCTGGCCTTATGTTCCTGCATCTGCTGTGTGAAGAAAACATTTTCCCCTTAAAGTAGCATCTACCATACTAATTGTTTTGATTTTCAGTTCTAGTTAAGCATTAGATGAGCAATTTGTCTTTCAAGGCATGTACATGAAATCATTTGACTGAAGCAATGGCTTCCTTTTCAATAGGATACAAGTTTGTTTGTAGCTCTAGGACATTGTGATCGCCTTCCATCTGCAGTATCTGCCACTGTGAAGTCTAACCCAAAGTGAATTTATACAACACAAATAAAGCAGTTGAAATGCAAACTATCCATCCATTGACTCTTGCCTACTTGACACCAATGTGACCCACTACAATGAAAATTAGCTATGGCTTTGGGCCTCCCCGGCCCCCATTATCAAGATACACCTGAGACATCCCTTTAAACACACTTATATTTTGATCTCCTGAAAGTCATATTTTAGAACATCTATGAATGATTTTTATCATCATTTCTCATTGACTCATGCTATTTCAAGTCTCCCCTCTCATTTATAGACATCTGAGGATGTTCTCATTGCTTTCTTATTAATATCTAGCTTTATCCCATTGTGTTAAGGTGTTCTACCAAATGAGAATTCTGTCCTATGAAATTTGTTCAGACTTTATGTCACAGAATGTGATCACTTGAGGTTACTATTCCACCTGCTCATTAAAAAAAAAGGATGCACTGTGAATTTTTAGTTACTATGTTCTACATTTGTCAATTAGATCCAGCTTGTTAACTGTGTTGTTCAGATTTGCTGTATGTCAGTTGCCTCTTATTGCTGTTAGTTTGTTCTGCTACAATAGATGTATTTTAGATGAGCTACTACTGCAATCATATATATATATACCTTTCTCCTTACTGCCATCATTTGCACTACTATTTATTTAAAATAATTCATGTATTTTTAAAGACAATGTATTATTATGGTTTATAAAATCAGTATTCATTTAGATTTATGTATCTATTCCATCTATCCTCTGACATATTTTATTTCTGTCATTTCTCATATGATATCTGGGATCACTGTCTTTCTGTCTAAATAACACTTTACCTTCCACATTAGACTAGGTTTGTAATAGAGAAGTTTTCACTGATTTTCTTCTTGTAAGAACAAAAAGAAAAATATTCGAAGGATGTTTACATGTGAGAATACATTTTTCAGCACTTTAAATATGTCACCTTTCATGTCCTTCTGTTGTTTATTCATTTCTGCTGAAAAGACACTTGTCACTTTTACTGTTTGCAGTTTTAAAATTGTCTGGTAATTTTTGAAATTTTAAAAACATATTTGGTTTATGCAAATATTATTATTATGTGGTGTGGTATGAATTTCTTTGTTATTTTCCTGGATTTAGTTTATAGGGTTTTGGTGTTAATGACTTGGGATTTTTCTTCAGTTTGTAGATTCATAGTTATTCTTTCTATAAATATTGTTTCGTTACAATTCTTCTAGTGAAACAATTGCTTTTTCACCAATCTTAACTGTCTCATTTTCCTTTCTGAATGTTTCAACTTACTTTTTGTATTCTTCAATATAGATATCTATTGACCTACATTCCTGTATATTAATCATTTCTTCTTCTTTTTATAATTTTGTCATTGAATCTACCTATCAAATATCAAATTGAATGTATGAATAAAAGCATACTATTCTGTGCATTCACTTGGAATTTTGATTTGATTCATTCAGTGATGTCAATTTGATGAAAAATCTCTATCTTCTCTTATATTTTCTTACCAATCACAGTTATTGTAAACTCTGGATCTGGTTATGAAATTATCTGTATCATCTTGGGGTCTGATTTCATTTTATTTTCTCTCTTGGCTTTGATCATTTACTCCTCTCTACTGATCATTTCTTTTTGAATATATGAAACACTTGTAAAAGTTCTGGATTTTATTCCAGAGATTTGCTTTCCTTTTGGCAGATTATCTTGACTCATCAGAAACTGAGAGGTAGAATTCATTCCATGTGAGATTGAATATATTTTTATTTTATCCTTCCTACAATCCATCAAAGGCATTAACTAAATGCCAATACAGTTCCTATAATATTTCCTCTTGGGTGATCTTTGAGTTCCAATTCTGATTGTTGTACTGTTTAGCATTCTAGCCACTTATGACATTTTCTGGTTTGGTTTGGCTTGTTTGTTCTCTCTCCATAAATAAGAAGTAAATCATCTGAGATAAAAGTAATGAAGACTATCACTATATTGGTTCCCCTAGTTCTACGAAGTGACCAAAGCCCTAAGCCACCACTTCCTGCTTGTTTTCTAGGTCCTTCAGCACTTGTCTTTACCAGCATACACAGAAAAGACAGACTCACTGCACTGTAACTGCCTTTCTTTAAGACCTTGCTCCTTTATGATTGGCTGTCTTGGTGACTCTCTGATGACCTCAAACAGTGATTTAAAAAAAAATGTATATATTATATAGTTAGATACCATCTTGAGTCAAAGTACTCCATAATAATTGGAAATCTTCCAAATCCTGAATAGGATATGGGCTCATAGAATTATTTTCAAGCCATAGTAAAGAAAGGAGGCTAAAGAAGTAACCAAAACCACAAAGTAGAAAATAAAAATTAAAAATAGAAAAACAGACCTCAGAAATATGTTTTTAATAGAAATTTAATTCCATGTTACCTTCTTTCAGTTCTTTGATGATTACTGTGCATCACCTTTTAAAAAGTTAACTCTAGCATGGCTTCAAGACACACCATGAAAGAGGTGGAAAGAGAGACTCTTTCAAATTAGAAAAGAATGCCAAGCCCTTAGTCCCCAGAGATTAAGAAAATAAATTCCCACATATATGTGATTTATTGTGTCAGTTCCTAGAAGCTGTTAAGTCATTTTAACTAAGATGAGATAAGATCTATTGCTCTTATATTATGAAACTATTTTTAAAAAGATAATTGTCGGCCTTCCCTGGTGGCGCAGCGGGTTAAAGCACAGCACTGAGAATCTGAAGCCACTTCCGCATGAGTTCGATTCCCACCTGCCGCCTGCCCGGAGGAGACCACATGGCGTGGCAGACCTCTCCTGACCCGCCCGCTGCTTCCCTCAGCAGTGTACTTCGTAGATCTGCCTGTTCTGCTCCCCACTCTGTCTCTGGTGAAGCTTCTCACCGCCCCTGAGCCTCTGGCCTGTACCCCAGTTCTGTATGCACAAATAAATAAATCTTTAAAAAAAAATGATAATTGTCAATTTTAGTTTGATATAACTTTAAGTTAGGAAAAGTTATATTTTTGTTCCTTACAAGAAAACTTAGCAAATAACTTATGTAAGAAATAATGTGAAAATTAACACTAAAATGGTTACATGCTACCATATGAACATTTGCATAAAGGGGAGACTATTTGAATAATCATAGCTATATTTATTTGGTAAAAGCTGAAGAAAACTTTTATACTCTCTCTTATGATTTGGAAGCAGTATGAATATGATGACATTAAATATCTTAGAAAAATAAAATTAAAAAATATATAATTTCCTGCTAAAAGGAATCAGGAATCCTTGGAGAAATGATTAATTCAAGTGTGGGGAAGAATACATCAAAACGAGAAAGGAACATATTGTCATACCAGAAAGCAAAGGAGCTTTAACAGACTATTAGGGTCTATTCAAATGCGGTCAGTAGTCAGGATGAATAGGTCCCACTGGTAAAGAATTGATCAGTGCATA
This sequence comes from Condylura cristata, assembly GCF_000260355.1. Lineage (NCBI taxonomy): Eukaryota > Metazoa > Chordata > Mammalia > Eulipotyphla > Talpidae > Condylura > Condylura cristata. The sequence continues at coordinate 25,410,825 of NW_004567127.1, read as the reverse complement.
GTATTAGAAGGAATAAAAAGTTCAATATGTTTAAATCCATAACTTCCTAAAGGTACAAAGTAAATAACAAAACATTGTTTCTTTCTGTGAGATGCTTAGAAACAAAGAGTATTTTGAAAACTGGTCAAAAAGGGGAAATAATCAAAATAATCAAGTATTTTTTTTCTACCTTTAGTATATAGACGGTGCTTGGGGCTAGCCAAAAAAACCTTTGCTGAAAATTTCAACTAATAAATAAATAATCAATGATTGGACTAGAATATTACTAGTTTGCACAATAAAGGAAATAATTGATCTAAACTATGATCATCAATGACTACTAACATTTCAAAAAGACACATTTTATGTTTTTTGATGAGAAAACAACATCAGTGATTTTTTTAGGGAAGAAAATATTTCCTGTAATATAGTTTTAAAAAAATCTGATTCTCATCAATTTTCTGCATGTAACTTAATCATCAACTTAGAGAAAATAAACGGAGTTATCTGCTTAATTATGTAAAGGGATGCAGCAATGATATGCAAACTACAGGAAACTGTATGGGACAAGCATTCTATTTTATTCAATAAATATTAAAGAAAAAAAACAAGAATAATACTCTACATATTAGGAAACCATTAAGAAACAACTATAAAGGAACATTCCCTCTACCCTTTTTTAATAAAACATAATATTAAAATAATTCTATAAGCAATGAGGGAAACAAATATCAAACATATTTCAAGATGGCATTAGAAATTATTTTAAAATTATATTAGGTGTAATACTGGTATGTTATATTTTTAGTAAGTCTTTATACTTTATATGTAAATGATATATGCAAATATATGTTTCACCAAATTTTGATATATTAGCGTTTTCTTCATATAATCTGTAAATTAATGAATTGATAGAAATAAAAATGACCATGATTGACACAGAGCTGGTAATTTTTGAAGCTAGGTGAGATGTCCTTATAAAAGAGTAAATATAGGCATTTAATAAAAAAATTTTTAAAAATGCATTTTTTCCCTCAGTGGTGAAGACAATTCACAAATAAAATTCCTTTCTTAAAGGCTGAAATTTGTCATTACCAAGATAGATTTCATAAAACAATACTTCATGTCTTGAGTAATCACATTCAATAAACATGTGCAATTTTTAATCAGAGAGAGGAAGAAACCACTTAGGCTACTTTATTACCCACAAATACTCTAAATGGGATCAATCACACCCAATTAAAATTCAAGGAATTATGAATCTTTAATAGGTTTATCATGAGATAATTCAACTGTTAAGTCCTCTTTAGGTTCATGCTATCAGGCTTTCCACGCTGGAAGCTAATCATCTCCATGACATCATTTTCAAAGAGGCTTTGCGATTTTTGTTTGGAAAGAACACAAAGGGAAATTGGCACCAGAGTTAAATTTTTCATTTATTGACTTGTTCAAGCTCTATACTGTTTAAATGTGTCCATGTTCACATCAAACCATTAGAATCATTTTGATAACACAGATTAATAATGCTAAATAAATTTAACCACCTAAGTGACTTTTCCATACCTGCCCTTTTTCTATGATCCTCACTTAACCCATAGTGTATAGTAGAATCTGCCATTTATTTTATTAAAAATAGAGCTGAAATAGCCAAAGAGATTTGAGATTTGTCTCCTTGACCTCTGGAACATAAGGTCAAGAGAGCAGATTTCAGCTTCAGGCTACCTAGATGGACATTTTCTACATAAGCAGCATCAGCAAATGCAAATCCTTCTTTATTTCACCTACAAAATCATGATAGTATCTTCTTTGCTTATGTACAGTGAGTATTAAATGATGCTAAGCATGTAGCCTTTTAAGTACTTAGAGCATGATGGGATTCAGCAATTAGCTCATACTGTAAAAATAAAAACAAAAAAAACACAGCAGTGAAGTAGAGCAATCTTTTCTTCCATGGCTGAAGCAGAATTTATACAAACCACATTAGAATGATGTATCTCTTGTCACATTTCACCAAGAAAAATCATATTCTTACAAGTGTGAGTATGTGTGTGTATGTGTGTATGTATGTATGTGTTTGGTGGGTAGGATTATGTGTGATGATAAAAATGTTCCTATTGATTCTTGATTTTCAAATACTCGGAGAGGATGGAATAAAGGAAAGTACTAGTCAGATATTTTTTGGTAATATTTATTTTTAGGTTGATGAATACTGAAGAACAACTTTTTGGGGTGTTAAGAAAAATAGTTAAGGAGCCTTATTTGAGATGCTTGGCATAACCCTGACCAGGCACGTCATTACACTGAAGTTTTTCCTACAATTGCTTATTTTTCCACAACTATCTACTTAGAAAAGATTTTTCCCTGAGCTTTTCCTCTTACTCTAGTCATGGCATACAATTTTTTTTCTGATATAATCATGCTTGTATAGTGAGTATAAATAAGTCATTAAGATTCATGAACATAATGCATAATTAATTAATGTGATTACAATAAGAAATAAGCACACAGAATACATATTTGTATATAAGCCTATTCAGCCACATAGAGACTGTAAACACTGAAGTTTAGTTAACACGGAGAGTAGCAAATGCATTTATCAGTGCCTACAACCAGATACAAGATATTACTAATGAAGAAATGTCTCCATTGGATTCTACAAGTATAATAAAACATTAGTAGCCTCATAGACATCTTGTAACTTTGACCTTTTATTTAAAAGATATGATGATCTTGTGCAGTGAGGTAAAACCCTTATTTTAGTGTGAGGTAATCACCAAATTCTAAAACAAGTAGTAATTTTCTCAAGATGTTCATATTCATATTTTTTATCAGGCCTAAATTCTATTTGTTTCTCAAGGAACTATGCACTTAATGCAGCTTGTTGTTAATTTCTGCATTTTTTTTAACCTAATCAATGAATTTGTACTCAGTTTTTCATTCATTCACCTATATATTTAAATATCTACTAGGTATTCTGTGGTGTGTTTGTGTGTTTTACCCTCACGTACATGTATTTACACCCTCAATGTCTACTTCATACTGATGGACATGACTGGTAAGATATGTAATTATTATTTTTTTCTTATTAAAAACTGTGAATAAGATGAGCTGCTTAACTTTTAATATTTAAAGTACATGTGGGTTCTATCAGTACAAATAAAATTTTAAGTTATTTAATCATGTATTGTTTCTTAAAGCTCTAATAATAAGGCAGACATTTATAAAAGGAGCCATTGCTGGAGTTTCCCAAACTTAAAAGATTTCAAAAAGTCAATTAATCATTTTATAGATGACATCGATGAGTACCTGTTTTCACAAACTAAATGGCGTTCATGTGCAGTCCATGTTATGTCAACAGCAGTGTTATGGTAAGAGAAAGAAGCCAAAAAGAAAACTTTGCAGTAGCAAGAACAGCAAGAATGGCCCCACCATGTTCCTTCCCAGGGAGTTACACTTTGAACTCTGTCTGTGACCTTCTGTGGTTTCTTTTCTTTTGTGTATTCCTTATGAAGATGTGTCCTTGGGTCTCAGACAAACCTATGAGCTCTCCCCAGGGGGTTAGGGCTTGGGTAAGACTGGCTAAATTAGACATTTCCATCCTGGTCAATACACTATTCCAGCTTCGGCTGATTCGGCTTCATACATCTTCATCACCCCGCTCTGCCTTCACTGTGCTCCTAACTTCCCCACCCTGTTAGGTGAAGTTATACTGTACACACATCATTTTGTGTATTCATCATATAATTTCTGCTTTTTTTATATGTTGTATGATTCAAGTTTTTGATGTCTTATGTGGCATGATTGGTAGGTGATATTAGAGTCTGGGAAAACTCAAATATTTCCATATAAATGACTGATAACTGGCTTCACTTCATACCACTTCAGCTTAGGAAAGCTTTCTTAGGAATCTACTTTTGTAAAGCAGGGAAATCTGTATAGGGATCAGAGGTCATACTTTTTCTAATTTATGCCATTTTCTTACATATGCAAGAGTGGACTAGTGATTCTCTCAGGGAATGTATATAAGTTTCTCATCCAAAATATTGAGTACTTTATCTTTCCAAAGTCTCTGCAAGGTATCCTAACAGGGTATTGTTTTATGAGTAATAATTCTATGAAGTTGAATGATTGGAATTTGCTTTTGGGGGTGGCTAGAATAATGACCTTATAAGCCTGGCCCTGTTCCTAGATGTCTGGCACTACCTAAGCCAACGGGATATCTATCTCCCCCCACCCCTTTTTTTTGTCAAGGAGCTATGTACACTTTCTAAAATTATTTCCTTTATGTGCTGTGGATCTTCTGCCTTCTGCCAGTTCCAGTGCTCTCCATCTGCCTGTCTAGACTCCTTTCTGTCATTACTCCCCAATGTATTGTAGATTATTTCTGCTAGTCTGGAAGATATTTCCCTTTTTCAACTTAAGTTGAGCTCCTAGTTCTGACAGTCATTACTCTAATTAGGTTTTGTAAAAACTTAATAGATATTCAAATATCTACTAGGTACACTGTGGTGTGTTCTTGTGTGTGTTTGTGTGTGTATTTTACTCATACATGCATGTATTTACACCCTTAAGGTAGAAGATCACTCCTAGGGATGTGTTAAGGTTGTGATGTCCAACTGCTGGGTTGAAGACCCAGCACTACCACTCCCCAACAGAATGCCTTAGGGAAAATTGCCTAAATGTTTTGTATCTCAGTTTTCTCATGTATAAAAGGGGTGCATGATAACCATACTTATTTGATAGGATAACTGTGTTTAATGTAGTGCCTGTGCATAATGAAAGGCTCAGTAACTTGTAGTGTTAGTATGATGTCCAAGGCTAATATAAATATTTACCACTGATGTGGGTAGATATTTGCTTGCTGGGTTTTCAAAGTGCCTGTCAAGGGTACCATGTCATCTTTCAGAGTCTTTTTTGCACATTGAGAGGAAACTTGATATGGAACTGCTATGGAACTGAAATGTGTGAGTCACAGGAAATGGCAGACCTCAGAGTGGCCCCAGAGAAGAACATAAGTGGATGGGATTGGGATGGATTAACTTTCTGGGATACCTTAGGAGAAACAGAGGGGGATATACTGCAGCCAAGAGTTTGGGTACAACTCAAGAGTGAAATGGATACCTACAATCAGAATGGATCCAGACCGCAGTGCTGGCTTGCACAGTTCTTTGTACCTTCAGTTAAATTGAAGAGGATTTCTCATTGGACAAGGAGGATGTCTAGGGATGAAGTGTGGCTTAGCGTAGTGTACAACCAGCCAGGTAACACCTGAATATATGTGGTATTATCAGTGCTAACTATTCACTGAATTATACTTAATTAAAACCATCACTACCTCATAATGACATTACCCATACATAATATGGGCAATGCATAACAGGCTATTAATCCATACTAATTTGTTATCTGAAACCTCAAAACATTTGGTAATATATACTGTGTATCAATCCTTTCCCCTCCCCACTTAAGTAAAATAACAATCCTACAATACTATGTATGGTTAATTTCTTTCACATACATTGAAGTATATACATTTAAACTTGAAGGAACTGATGTGATATTCAACACTGAAAACATTTGATATATAGTAATAGCACTTACACAAACTCAGAACAGCATTCACACATAACCTCTGGCAGTGATAAGAGATGATCAAAGACAAAAACACTGAATGAAAATGCATTGTTTTCTGCTTCAATGCATTTGTGCCCTGGGATAACCAGAAATAATTATTGAAACAAGCCTCTTGTTAATAATAATTACACTTCGTTCTAAGAAAACAAGAACAAACAGCAATTATCTATAATTTCTCATTTGCAAAACACTCTCATTATGCTGAGACTTCTTGTCTGTGTTTGATATTATTATGTTGTGTGTTTTGGAAAAATTTTACAGGTTTTGTTTTTGACATTTCAAACTATATTGCACAATACTTGATCAATACAATGTAGACTTAAATGATTGCTGTTTTAAGACAAAACAGTTTCTTTAGGCAGCCAAGAAATATTGCCTTTTGGATTTCTTCAAAGAAGACAGGTTCATTAATCCATATGAATACACATTTTTCCTATGTTAACAATTAGATTGGGAAAAGAGAAATAGATACCAGCCAGGATGTCATTAAATATAGTCTCAGAAAAAAATGGATAGGTATATACATATACATATATATATATACATATATGTATATATATATATGTATATGTATATACCTACATAGGTTTTCCATTTTGATCTTTTTATATCCTCATTCCCACTTTGAATAATCTTTAGTTTATATTACCTTGATAAATATGTACTTAATTTGAATAGTCATTTTGTAATTTTCTCATATTTCTTTATTTACACTATTTTCTTCATCTTCATACACTATAAGCCCTTTAGATGAATGAATAAATGGCTGCTTTCTTCAGTCATTTCTTATTAATGGTTTGCACACAATTTTTAATCTTTAACAGTGGTTGTCTATCAATCAGATGGCTCAATGATATCATATTTATCAGCACTAGTTAATTCAGCCATAAAAAGAGATGATATTAATGAAGTCTATGGTTTCTGAGAGACTTCAGTGGAATCACATATGCAACCTTTTTCACCCTCATTTGATATACACATTCTTCTGTGACCAAATTGTGTTAACTTACTCCAATCAAAGGCTAATAGGACCAATAAAAACTCTTCAGTAAGTTTTGGTTGATAAGTAGCACTGCATGGTCATTCCCCTACTATGGGAATGGCTTCTGATTAGTGCATATGAGACCAGAAATATATGACTAGAATCAGGACTTCTGTCTTATAGCTGTCTGATTTCTTTGAAAAATGAAGTCGGTTTTAGGCTATTTTACATGATCCACACAATGTTGATGTTAAGAATTGATATCAAACAGTTGCATATTTCAGTTACAGATAAATCATATTTGCTTCCTCCTGGAATTTGTTTCTCAGAGCCAGATAAGCTTGGGAAATTTTTCAACTAATCAAAATAATTTTCAATAGTGTTGACACTCTTCTCACTTCAAAGGAAAGGTATTATCTAAAATAATACCAGCTAATCCATTTAGTCCCCTATTTGATTCATGAAAAACAAAATGGTCTTTCAAGTTCTTTATGTAACAAACCATTTTCTTAAAGGAAAATAAAAGTTTGAGTTAAGAGAATATCCTAGGGTGTTAATTCTTGCTTGTTGTCTTAGAAAATTTAATGCTATGGCAGGATTTTGTATAATTCCCCAAAAGTGGGATCATCCTAAGATTACTTAAAAATATAACTGTCGAGAATATAAATTCAAGGTACTCATAAATGTCCAGAGGTGGTTTACTTACAGTATAACCTTGATAATTCAAATGTCCAATAGGAATTTAAAAATACATAAATATATTTCTTTCAGATATAACCATCAGATAAAAGAAAAATTGATGTGACTGGTTAATTGGTGTAAACAAGGACTTGATGTTTCTTTTATTTGAATTCTTCTGTATATGATAGATTGCCTTATATGTTCTAAATAAATTATCTATAATGTTTGTTTATATGTGTGTGTGTGTGTGTGCACTTCCAGGCATATATAATACTGTTGCATGTTCCTCCAGGGAGTATAAAAGTAGAACAAAAACAACCTAAGCACCTAAGGATATCTATTTTGATTTTCAACCATTTCCCCCTGGACTGTGTTTTCTGTCCCAGACCTTAAATTTTCAAAGTTCATCTAGATGATTTAGAAAATAGAGGTCAATTTTGAAACTGTAACTAAGTTTATAAAAGTTAGCTTTATAAAAGTTAGCTTCAATACATTTTGATAATTCTGGAAAGAAATTCTACAACTTGGAATTGCATATCTAGTTCTCAGTTATAATTTTATGATATTCATCTGGGAAAAATTAATAAATTGGGAAAAGATATAGTCCATCCAACTAATAGTTCCACTAATGACATATGTGGCAGCTCTCAAACTTTTTCTCTGAGTTAAATCACTTGGAATAGTTATAACTTGTTACAAGGAATGACATTTGCCAGGACTCATTTTCATTTGTCCCTTTTTCTTCTTGATCTCAACCCAACCCTGCTATTAGGAGGCACGTGTGAAACTATGGCAACAACTAAACATTAACTGAAACTCAAGTGATTTATGTGCATTATGTCAATAAACAGCACTCCAATAAATCCATGAATTAGTCAATATGGGTTTGTAACAGGGTGGTTCCAGAGAAAGGGGAGATTCCAAGTCCCGAGCTGGGCAGGGAGGTGAAGCTAGAAAAGTCTGAGAGAATGGCAGAGAGAAGACCTGACTAAGGAGAAATGGAAAGAGGTGGAGGAGGAAGCCATGCTTACATCTTGGCCTTGGACTTGTACCAAGATCTTGGGGACATGGAAGGAGACATTTGAATGAGACATACAGGGAGGTGAACAATGGCAGCTTTTACTTGGACTTGAGTTTTGATTTTTCTCTTTTCCTTCCAGACTTCTCTTACTCCTTTTTTTCTATAGGTCCTTACCAGAAGGTGCCTTAGTCTTGTGGCAAGATTTTGGTTATCAGCAATCCTACTTAAGACCAACCCTATTTAGATGGGCATTTACCCACAAGAGGATAGGTACATTTGGGTGCTTCATGTGCAAACCATTAGCTCTATTCTTTCCTTTCTTTTCTATATTGCACACTAATTGTATTAAAGTGTTTTTTTTTTTTTTTTTTTTGTCTTCTGAAGTTCATACAAACTAGAGTATGTTTTCACTGATTCAGTAGATGGCAGAACCTATTTAGAGCAGGCAGGTGTTGGGATACCAGGGTGCCCCTCATCTTGCCTGGTAACAGTCCTCCTTTCAAGGTAGAGTTTAAATGATCTTATGCTCATACAAATAATAGACATTTTGGTTTATTCTCTGAAGGCTAACTTCAGGGCCTATGATCTTAAACTTCATGTTCTGAACACAAAATCTTCCAAGAAGGCGTCTTTCTGCCACTGAGGACTTGGAGCTCCTATCCCAAACAGTAGGCCATGCTCCCAAGATGGCGCCTTCTCATCACTGAGGGCCTGGAGCACATGGCAGTCAGAGAATAGGCCAGGGTCCAACCTATTAAGACAGCAGAAGACAGAATGGAGATGCTCATGGAGCTGCTGAAAGGCCCAGCACAGCACCAGACAATGCCACTGAAAACAGCAGCTGTAGTAGCTGAACAAAGTAACAATGGCCATGCTCATGCAGCTCAGTGAGGCAATTGACTCTGGGTCTTTGCCTTTCCCATCAGGCTGTAACAGCAGGAAAACTGGAAATAGCTTCAGTCACTAGGCTACTTGCAAAGCCTCCAAACTATTCCTCTCTGAGGTTGGCTGCTGGATGTCTTTCCTTCAGGGACCCACAATTGCCTTCTAGATGATTGACATGGTGGGGGCAGAAATCACTGACCCAGGAATTGCTGAAGATCTGAAAACTGTTGAAATTCTGAAAGCTAAATCCCAAACACTCAATCCTGGGGGCTGCTTCTGTAGTCCCTTGTATTTCTTATAAGTTTCTATTTTGTTTTCTTTTAATTTATTCATGTACACAGAACCGGAGTGCAGGGGCAGTGAGAGGATTCACCAGAGACAGAGTGGGAAGCAGAACAGACGGACAAAGTATACTGTTGAGGGGAGCAGTGAGCAAGACAGGAGAGGTCTGCCATGCCATGTGGGTCACCTCCTGGGCCAAGGATTCAACTTGCACTGAAGTGGCTGCAGCTAGCTTGCAGTGCTGTGTCCTAATCTATTGCACCACCAAAGAGGGCCCTCTTATTAGTTTCTAGCCCCACCAGTGCTTCATTCACATTTCACCTGGGCTATCAGTCCTCACTAGCAACCCTTCCAGGGGGTGCCACCTGCTGCAGTTTTTGGCTAGCAACCAGTTACCGAAGCACAAAAAAAGGATGACTTGTCTATTCATATTCCACTATTGCATTACAAAGAGTTGATTTTTTTTTCTATTAAAAAAGGTACACACATACACTCTTGAGGTCTCACAAAATGCTTTCTAATTTTTATAACCAGACAATATTGCTTTTTACATTTAACTAAAGGTATAGTTGAGATTTACTAAAGGGAACAGAGGATGCCCTGCCTAAGACAAATTTGAGTCTTTGAGGGTGGGGATGGGTATTATTACAATTACCTTCATCTTCAGGAATTATAGGAATCCATTAATTATTTATTGATGTACGCAGGATAACAACTGCCTGTTTTGTAATTATTTCTCCATTGATTACACTATCAACCATCCATATTCAAACCTGTCCTTAATTGATCACTAGGATACAAATGATGAGAATGATTTCATTCCAAATATGTAAAGTTCACCTTACCTATGATAATCCAATATGCTGACAGTTCAGCTAAAAACATCATCTAAAATCTTCATCTAATTAAAAAGCAAAATATCTTATTACTAATTCAAAAGAAGAAATCTTTGAAATATTTAGAATTCCTGAGATCACCTTCAAAGTCCTATTATACTCTCCTGAGATTAATAATAAAGGATTTTGTACCTGCTGCTGTCACATTGGGTCATATTCATTTGCAGAGTTAGAATCTGAGAAAAGCTACAGCTTGGGTTTTCTCTTAGAAAGGCAAAGTTTTAACTCTGCCAGTGCTTTACCCCGCAAAGATATTTGCTTTAAGTTGGTTCTTACTGATAAAACGCTTTCTACTATACTAATTCATATCATTATTTGCACCAGTTTTCTTTCCAGTTTTAAAAAATAAGGGTACACCCACATACTGTGATTCCATTCTTTGTATATTTTCTTCTTTTACTTTGTGTTCATAAATTCCAATCGGATGATTTCCTATCCATACTTATATTGGTCCTTTCATGTTTAGTTGTTGATATTCAGTATTATTACGAAGAGGAAAAATTCATTTTTTCCAAAAACTCAAATATATTCCTCTTTTGTATTAATCCATTTTCTTAATCTAAACACTTTTCCCTTTTCAAAAAAATATTTATAACAACAATGGCCTGGTAGACATTTGGAAATAGAAGACTTTCTAAGTTTTGCTCTATGAATTCCTTACAAAGATAGAACCATTAAAGTTTAAAATATACAGTAGTTGGTTTGTGCACAAGAAAATATTTATCACAACAACAATTATCCTGCAACTAATTTGCTTTTAGAGCTTTATGCCTTTAGGCTAACAAACAATCTAAGTTTGTTTAATCTTAATTAAACTTTTCTTTCAAAATTAATTCGCTCTACTGGCAAATGAAAAATGTTTTCCCTTTGGACTCATATATACATGAATTAAAATGTAGGATGCTTTGAATCCCTAAAGAAAAAATGCTTAAGTTTTTGCTCTAGAAGACGACAGCTTAAATACACAATAATGCACATTCACCTCTATATTTCCTAAAGTAAGACATTCTCTGTTATGGGATGGGATTGGAATGGAGACACCAGAGCCACCTATGATGGAGAGGTATTGGGTTGCACTAGCCAAAGCATTACTTTATTGCACTGATATTAATTTGCATTTCTAATTTAGCTCTTTTACTAAAGCTTTTCTTGCTGTCAAAATGTTGCAAGTTGTGAAAGGGGACAGGGCAGAACATGAAAAGCACAATTTAATCGATGAACATAATTGATTGAAACTGGAAAGTTGTGCTACTACAGCAGGTCCTTGGATAGTATCACTTCGTTCAATGTCATTTTGTGATAATGTGATGAGAAAAAAATATTGATTCCCAGTCAGGGTCACCTGTGTGTGTAGAATTGGGAGCTTTTCCCCATGTCAGTGTGGGCTTCCTCCCGGGAATCTGATCTCTTCTTGTGTCCCAACCACATGCACTGTGAGAGTCACTGCTATGTCTCAATTGTCATTATCTGAATGAGTGTATGTGTAAATGCCAGTGTTTGGGCAATGTGCCTTGCAGTGGGAGGTAGACCCACCCAGAGTGGGATGGGCCCTGGCCATCCTTGAACATGGACAGGGACACAGATTGGAGAAATGAATGATGAGTTGTTACCTGTAGGATAGCAGTGGTGGAAGTGTGTGGGGGGTGGTGGTGGGACATGGATCAGAAAAAAGAAAACTTAAGTCCAGAGAGAGAGAGACCTGAAGAGGCTAATACCTCAGGAAGTGAGCTCTATTCCAAGGTCAGCTTCACAGTGTCACATTTAAATGGGGATCAGGTTCAGGGAAGGTGGGCAACTGCTTGGAGGAAATGTGCAGGAATGAGTGTGGTGGGGATGTGGATTGGAGATGCATAATTGTCTGGCACATGCCAGGGGGCAGTGAATAGGAGCTTTTGCTTGGGGAGCTCCATTGTTCCTGCTGAATTTTCTAGGCCATAATAAAGCCACATGTGTTGATTATTATTTCATGGTTTTGCCACTATACTGGTTACCTAAGCAATTTAAATCTCCTTCCAAACATAATTAAATAAATGGTGATAAGAGAATGTTCACAATGTGACCAATGATGATGACTGATGTTTTCTCTTCACTCCTGAAAAATCAACTAGAGCAGTGAATAGAATTACTGGATAAAACTCCATCAACAGCATCAAAGAGCAGGGAATTTAATGAAAACTTCTAAAAATTTATTTGGTAATAAAGAAGTATATAAAAATAGCAAACTATATATATATATGCAAACATTATGTCAATATATGTCAGTTTCTCAGGATTAATAACATGGCAATATCATGTTTGACTATCCAGGATTATGCAAATCTATCCATTTTTAAAATACTTTTCAATATTTTTAAAAATCTTGTGGTTTTCTGCATTTAAATCTTGGAAACTATTTATTTTGCCAACAAAGGTGTTTCAGTAATTCTTTGCTGCTGGTATTATCATTGGTAATATTTTATTTATCACTGCTAGTATGTAATAAAGTTAATCACTTTGGTATATTTTGTTGGTAACCTGATAGAGTAATTTTTCCAGGTATTTCTTTTGTATACTTTAAATATTAATAAAACATGCAAGTACAGATTTTTGTTTTCTTATTTTAAAGACAGAGTATTTTCTTCCTGACTATACCTTATAACTTAGACTAGATATTTTAAAATATTTTAAAGTAACAAAGATAAAAGGGAACTTTTCTATTAGTTGCCTTTAATGAAAGACTTCCTGTGTTTTCACTCTTTGGTGTGATACATGGTATGAATTTGGTTAAATTATCCCTATTATGCTTAGGATTTATAAGTACTAGGAAATTTTATTTTTAAGGAGAATTTTATCAAATACTGTAAAAGTCAGGTCAAATGTCCAGGCAAATCTACTATGATTATATTATAGGTCTTGAAATTAAATGTTCTTGCATGTTAGTCCAAATCTTGTTGCATAAGAAACATTTTCCTTTTAATACATTACTTAGGTCAATATGGTAGGTTTCTTGTTTACCATTGATTCCATGTTTGTAATTATTTTTGGCCTCAAGTCTTCTTATTTTGTGCTTTCTCAGATTTTATCAGTATTATGCTATACATAAAACACATTAGAATTTTTCTCTCTTTTTATGCTCCAGTGGGATAACATAATTATAAAATATATTATTTTTTTTGAGAGCTCTAAGGAACTGGACTATAAAACTGCCTAGACCCGAGGCTACTTAAGGAGACATTCTTTGACTGTTTTTTTTTTTTTCCATTTTTCCCTCTGTTTATTGGTCTATTCCATTTTCCACTTCTAGAACATATTTTAACCGTTTATGTGTTTAAGGCTTTCACATTTGTCAGCTCCCCATTTCCACAGCCATACTCAAAATTTTAAAAAGGCATTTACATTCTAATGGTATCTCTCTCCTCCTCCTCCTAGAACACTGATATTAAAATTTCCAATTTTTCATCACCATCATTGTCAGCAGAAACTAGTGTTGGGATCTGTGCCAGCCTCTCTGCACATAAGGAAATGTCTCAAACACATAAATCACAAGTATATGGGCCCATCACATATGCATAAAATTCCAGCTAAGATGTTATTAATTTAGTCAACACTTAGAATCCTTTTAAAACTAATCTTTAAACATCTGGTCTTTTCAAAAGATTTTAATTGAGTAAATATTTATCATTATATGTAGGTTCTCCACATACTAGGCAAAGTCACTGACATGCAACAAGCTGATAATTTAGAAATCTATGTACACTGGGGATTTATTATTTAGCAATTGAAATGATTTAAATAATTATCACTTAAGGAAAATGAAGGTATTTCCTTCTAAGCATGTAAATAATTCATATGGACCCTTCTGATTGGATTTCTTCTAGATGATTTCAGTTAAAAAATTTAAAATTATTAAATGCTTTTCTTACAACCTTTCAATAATAACCTTTTATTAAATGTTTTCTTACTACCTTTCTTTGAAATTGTTTTCTTCTTTCAAGTGCCAAGCCTTGTTCTAGGTGCTGAGAATAGTATAAAGCAGAGCCTAACTTTTAAGTTTACAATAAAGTAGAAGGAAACAGAAAATAAATACATAAAGTAAATGTCGACAAAGTAGCATAAATGAATGAAATGATGGAGTGGAGGAAGATCTTGTTTTTAAGATGGCTAAAAGTATATTTCCAATAAAGTGATAGGAAGAATAGGAGAAAGTCATGTACATGCTTAAAAGAGGCATATTCAGGCAGAGAACAAAACATCAATTTAGGAGAAGGTCTGGAGTGGATTAGAAGTCACAGAGAGTTCAGGTGCCTAGAACAGAGTGAGTGAGGATGGGGAATTAGGATGTTACTTAGGGATAAACCATGTATAGACATTCAGGGGAAGATCATGGCAGGCATTAAAATGATGAGCCTGGTTTTTGAATCTGAGAATTTGTTGAGTGGTATTAATGTCATTCCAGAATTCAAATGTATAAGAATGTATATGTTTAAAGTTGAATGATTTACCCTTAGATCTTCCCCATTTTGCAATAAAATTTTTGATGTTTTATTGCAAATAGCAAAAAAAAAAAAATCTTTCCCTGGAGGTAATAACAGAAGGTAGATTGTTTTCTATGTAGGAAAGTAGAAATGTATTAAATAAATCTTTGAATTAGATAAAATCAAAAGTATTACTTGCCCTAAGATCCCATGAATTGAAGTGTTGGTAGGAGGGATATTTCAAACCTCTAAGCAGATTTGCATTTTAGTTCATGGGATTGTACAAATAAGCAGCAATACAATGTGGAGTCTTGGCATTTAATAAAGGATATTAGGATAGATTCTAGAGACTTTAACTCTACTCTGAATCTTTTCACACTAGCTGTAGAACATTGAGTATGGCTCTTGTTTACTTTTAAAAGCTCCTGCTTCTAAACAAGAAGTTTTAAATTAGATAAATGTTGGAATTTTTCAGGACAACAAAATTCCTCCAGGCAATACACCTACCCACATTCACCTATGTCCATTTTTCTTTTATTTTCTTCATAAAATTGGTGTCTTCTACCTGTGCTCTTTATAAATTTGAGAAAAAGCTGACTTCTAAGACATATTTTTTAAAAGAATAACTAGAAATTTACTTCCATGATACTTTAAACTTATCAAAACTCACATCATCTTACTCCATATCAAAATAGCTGTCATAATAGGTGTCATTCTTTGGTAGAATAACAATTTAAATAATACTGCTAGTGGATGAACATTACATAACTGACCTGTTAACCAAGGAGTAAAACTGGGTTTTATTTAAGTTTTTTTTATTAGGGAAGGCCAATTGTGGCTAAATTCAAATAAAAGTATCATCTATCCTTGAAAATCTCCCTTAGACCATCTAATCTAGGAGATAAGTGGGGAAGACTGATACTTTTATGCTTTGTTTAACTGGTAAACGCAATTCAGAATGAGACCTGAGAAGGATATTTCTCTGATTTTTAAAATATATTTATTTTACTAAAGAACAGTTGCGTCCATTTATCAACCCTATTGAATTTTTCCACTAGAGTGTTTTTGTTCTGTTTCATTCCCTCTAATTAAATCTTTTGGTCAAACCAACCCATGACGTAAAAGATTTGGGGGTTAAATATTTATCTATTAATGATGACATCAAGACACATGTGGTATAATATGTAGTATCACGTTGTTTCCTCCTTCCTGGCTTAAGCATGTTTCTTATTCTCTATCAATATAGCCCTTAGGAGACTATCTTTGCCTGATAAAACAAAATCATTCAAGAGTAGATGAAGCTATAATTATAATCAGAGTTCATACTTGTAGAAGATGAAATAAAAATTAAAAGTACTAACTTTGTGACATTTTGATTATCTGGAAATTCTCCCAGTCTGACAGATGACTGTAGGGGCACATGGCCACATTTAAATGTAGAGACAAGAGGCTCCTTATAAATCAAACAGAATTGTTCCAGACTAGGTTTTGCATGTATTTGGCACATCTCTATTCTTGTGAAATTCTAGGTTTTGATTAAAGATTTAGTTGTGAATGATGGACATTTTCCCTTTCAAATTACGGTTTGATAAAATGAAAAAGTAATACCCATGTATTTCTCAATTGAAAGAAAGAAACAAGTCTGCTTTCTTAGGAGAAAGGGGAGTGGCACAAGTTTCCAGCTTTAAAAATGTACATGTTCCTGTTTATTTTTTAAGAAAATGGTGAAGCTAGTTACAGTCCTTCTGCTATGCAGGTGGCTCTTCAATTAAGACACCATTGTGATCAGAATAAATCAACACTCATGGAACTGCATTAACTTTGTTCATATCCTCCCAACTCACACTACTGGATGTTCCTGCATTTTTTTCAAACAGAAATGATAGTTGCTATTTCAGTAACTCCAAGAGCCACTGATAGTGTCTAAATTTTTATTTAAAAAAAAAGAGAGAGTGTGTCTAGTGCAATTTATATGCTGAGTTTTTTCTGCCCAACCTAAATTTAGTGAGTGAGTAAGAATATGGTTTGGGGAGTAAAAAGGTAATCTAAGAACTTTTCCCCCTTTTTGGCTACTCCAAAGAGAAGATATATCACACTAATCTCTAGTAGTTTAGGGTCTTCTTTTCCAACACTGTGAGCTGCTTTCAATTCAGTAAATAAAGATTAAATTAAATGGTAATTAGAAGACAAATTAAAATGCAGAACAGCCTCACACAACTAAAAAAGTGGAGCTTAAAATCAACACTAGCATTACCAAATTTTTCTTTAAAGCTCCCTGTAGCATTTATGTTCTTTAACAAATATACAACCATAAAAATTGTTCTCATCTCAACTCAGAAAATAACATCGACAGAAACATTTTTTTCTATTTTATCATTCATATTTTAGTGACATTATTTATTAAAATGAGTGTCTATTCAGAAAGATTTCAGATTTAGCCACTTCATATTTGAACACTGAGGGGGTAAATTTAATCATTTTATGGTCTCAGTTTGCTCATCTTGAAAATGGGGATAATATCTACTACATTAACACCACAGGAATCATGGGTTGGAAACAAAATACCCTTTAGGGGAAAAGGAAGGTGTTACTTAAAATAGCTTTTATAAGAGTGTGATATGAGCCACCTGATACTCAGAAATGCAGTGAAAAAGTAGATATTTATTCAGTGCTTATTCCATGCTGGACGATGTTAAGTGTCTGTCATACCTTTCTCACAATTATTCTATGAGGGAAATAGTAAGGGTAAGCAAGGTTAAATGACTTAATGAATGTTAATACATCTCAAAATCAAGTCTCTGTCTCCCCAGGCTACTTTAAATCAGTATCATTAACCTCTTAACATGTTTACCTGATCTGCTCTTCCAACTCTGTGGCGTGATCACTGCTTCAGTAGAGCTGACTACAAGGGACCGGGGCAGGGCCTTCATTTATCTCTGTAAATCATTTTCAGAAAGTCAGAATAGCTGAACATTTGTCTCTGTCTGGAAAGATGACTTAGAAGTAAGATGACTACAGTTAAAAAGAGTGGTTTTACATCAAACCAAGTTATACTCCATCTTTAAATTCAGCAGAATTAGATAGGGGCAGACTTTAAGGATTCAGTGAAAGCCATTGTTGCTACATGTGACCCTTGCAGTAAAAGGTTACAAAGGAAGAAATTTTAAATAATGTAAGCAGAAGTAAGAAGCAATGCATCTTCATGCTCTGAATAATTCTTAAGTTTCTATATTTCATAATTATCTAAGTTAATGACTTTTGACTAATTGGTAAAACAGAAATCACTTGTTAGAGGTAGTCTCAAAACCTTGCATATTTTGTTCTAATGTAGAAAAATTGAGCCCTTATGTTGGATTTAGGTTAGGCAACATTTTTTGGGCAACCTTTTGTTTTTAAACCAAATTAATGAGTGAGGAGTTTATCTTTCTCTCCTTTCATTAAGGACAACAAAGAAGGCTTGGGGAGTTGTAATGTTTTAGAGTTTCCTAATTGACTTGATGGATTGTGCTTAATTGATTTAAGTTGTATACTCATAGTTGGGTGACCAAAGGTTGCACCTGACATGTAGGGAATTAAATGAATCCTAAAAAGCTCCGTCAGCATGTATTTGAATGTAAAGCTAGAGAAGACACTGTAAGAGAAAGGATTAGCGTTAACTTTTCTAGAAGTCTTTTCAAAATGAATGATTGTTATTAGAAGTGCTATATTTTTTAGCTAAACAACTGCTGAGTAAATTTTACAACTTAATTCATACCCTGGGGGAAAAAAGCTAATTAATTCCACTGGACTTCAAATTAATTTTTCATTATGAAAATTTTTGTTTACACTATTGGGGTTATTATTATTTTCTTTATATTGTCAATGAAGTATTCCACCACACTATTTCCTTCTCCTCCTTTTATGAAAACAAGTCAGAAATTCAAAGCTTCCTAGTATATTAGCTTTCTCAATATACTTACTCACTGCCAAAAATTCAATGTAGAAAACAATGAATTGATGCATTTTCTACACTTTCTTTTTCCCTTAACTTTCTATGTAATACCAGCATAGTTCTAGAAGTGTAGAAGCAATGCTTCTGACCAATCACAGTTCTACTGAATCCCCACATTTAATCAGAGATGCATTTCTTTCTTTCTTCATCTCAAAGCAAATTGAAGGCAAGATGACCATTCATTCCCAACTCTTCTGAGATTAAATCCCATGGAAGAGCAATCAAATCTTCCCAGGTTGGAACTCTGATCAGATCATTGCTATGCTACAACAAAACAAAAGTCAGTTATAGCACCTCTACCTATCTTCAGTTCTGCCATGGTCAAAAGCACTGCTATGATATTCAGTGCCGTCTCCAACTCTCTGGAATTTCATGCCTTTTTTATTCAATTTTTCCCTCACTCTCTTTCCTGGCTACCTGAATGAATACTTACCAGGTGTTCATTCACCAGGTATGAAAAAAATGTGCTGGGGTCCTCAGCAGTCACAAGGTGACAAAGGTGGTGTAGGAAATGGTAGGGTGTGCAGAAGTTGTCAAATTTTTTTTTTAAGAATTATTTATTTATGCATACAGAACTGGGGTACAGGTCAGAGGAAAAGGGGTGATAAGAGGACTCACCAGAGACAGACTCACCAGAGACAGAGTGGAGAGAACAGACAGATCAACAAGGTATACTGCTGAGGGGAGCAGCAGTCAGGTCAGGAGAGGTCTGCTATGCCATGTGAGTAAGCGCAGGGACCCGGGATTGAACTGGTGCTGAAGTAACTGCTCTAGCTTGCAGTGCTGCATCCTAACCAGTTGCGTCATCAGAAGGGCGCAGTCAACAGAGTTCTTGGCTCCCCATCCTTCTTCAACCAGAAAGCTTTTTTTCACCACTTATACTTTGCTCGGTCACTGAGGATTTTTGTTTGGAGAAATGAAGTTTTCAATTTGATGCTTCTGCTAAACATTCCCACTTAGGATTCCAGCCTCACTGTCTCTTGCTTTGTTGTCATTTCCACTAAGTGTAGGCATGGGCTAATTCTTGCTCCCTGAAACCCCTCCCACTGATAGTTAGCTTACCTAAAAAGGGTGGTAAACAACCTTCCTGTTTTTTCTAAGAAGTTTTCTTGAATTTTTTTCCCAAGCAATAATGACTTGTTGCTACTCTGAACTTTCAAATAACTTTAAAAATATGTTCCACTTATTCATTGTATTGTTAATTCCTGTGAGTGTTTCTTTTTTTGGAGGAGGTGGGGTTAGGAGCCCTCTGAGGGTAAAAGATAAATAAATTTGATTTTTTGAAAAACTGTTAATTTTCTAGTCTCTTGGGATTTTGAGATATTCCCCCCTCTTAAAATTTGTAATAAAGCTCAAGTTTGGGTTTATCTATTGTCTGTAACATTTAGTATTTTATTTTCAGTTAATTTTTAATTACAGTATAACCCAAATCACCCATAGTCTTCCACCTTAACTAACAAATATTTTTAGGGAAGTTACGAAAACTCTTTGTTTAGGTTTAGCATGGCAACCTCTTTAACAGTTTATGAATAATTATGGTTGGAGAATAAAGAGAGTTCCTAAAAATATTTATGATTTCAAAAATACTACTTCATTGGGCTCTCTCTGGTGGCACAGAGGGTTAAAGCACAGCACTAAGAAGTTTAAGCCACTTCAACATGAGTTCGATCCCACTCAGGAGGTGAACAACACAGAGCTGCAGACCTCTTCTGACCTGACCCCTGCTCCACTCAGCAACCCACTTTGTCAGTCAGCCTGTTCTGCTCCCCACTCTGTCTCTGGTGAATCCTCTCACTGCCCCTGCACCTCTGGCCTATACTCCAGTTCTGTATGCACAAATAAATAAATCTTTTAAAAATAATCACTTCATTTTAAAGAAACATGCCTTAAAATTAGACACCACATTGATTTATTATTTCATAATCTCTTCAAAATAAAGATAAAGATAATAAAACTTGCAACATCAGAGTCAATAAGAAGCCTTTGAAATAGGGTTACATTTTCTAGGTTAGTTACTTATTCCATATATATAGAAACATGAACATATGATATTTATCATACAGGACAGCACTTTCTCTTAATAATCAATTTCTCAGCTAGAGAGTGATATCATTATTTCTTCTCTACTAGGCTGGCTCTGGCAACGTTCACCCTCCACTTTGAATGGATCAGCATATCCTCCAAGTGTTCTAAGCAACTGTTCCTTCTTTTTGACATTCTTGTACAATTCTTGTTACTTTATGTTCTAATCAATCCATGCTGGCCAAGATTGCAGTTACAATTAATCAATGTTTCTATTGACATAGCAGAGCAATAATGAGAAACTGCTGATCAGTAATAAACATGTTTGGGCCACATTTTATAAATAGATTGCAATAAGGGATGGCTGATTTTATTGACTAACTCATAAATGACTTACAATCTATTTTCAAACCGTAACCAGGCAAGACTATCTCAAAATAAACAGTGAAGAGATTATATTTCTAGTAAGAAAATAAAACTTTAAACTATTATTGAAAGTGTGAGTGGTATGAGGGGTGCAGGTGAGGTATAGGGAATGGACCAATCATTATACATGGTTCTATCATGGTTTGTGCATCAACAAAACAATGCTATTCAGATTTATAATATTAAACCACTGTTTATATCAAACCTAAACTTATTCCTCTGTGTCATTTCTTGTTGCTTCTTAAAGCCACATTGTGTGATTCAGAAGTAAAACTTTATACTTCACTATAAAATATTATTTAATCTGTATAATCTCATTATATAATCTGAGTACAGATTATATTGCTCTGTATACTATATATGTACATATCTCACATTATACACATGCACACACATATTACATTATAATCACCACTGAAAAAGTCAGTTTCTATTCTTCGCCCTAAAGTTGCTCATTCCCACCCTCCTTTTCTTGACCTTCCAACCACTTCTCATGGGGGAAACACCATTCTGTTGTTAGAATCTTAGAGATTTTTGCTGTGTTTATTTGCTTGATGATTTTACTTCCATATGTGTATTAAATGATGTGTTATTTCTCTTTCCCCATTTAATTTATTCTTAAATGCCATGCAATCTAGCTATTCTAGTTTAGATATTTATCCAGAGGTTATGAAAACATGAATTTGAAAAGATACAAGCACTCCTCCATGTTCATTGAAGCCTTATTTTCAGCAATCAAGGTGAAACATTATAATGATTTTAAAAGTGCAAATTTTGTTACTATCTTTGCTCAATTTTCATATCTAGTGTAAGTGTTCACTTCCACCCATACATGGTCTGTTTCCCTCATATACTTGCTGCATACACTGTGTAATTAGTATACAGTAACATACCTGCTCATTTTTCTAAACTTGCCTGTTTTCTAAAATACTCCTCACGGATATTTTAAATTTTCTCAGAAAGACAGAAACCTACTTGAGGGAAAGGAGTGGGTACTAAAACTTCATTCCCAGGAAAATACTAAACACAAAGTAATACTCAGTAATGGGATTTACAGTTAAAATTGTAAACTCAGTGCTTACAAGTGGAGTCAAGGCCATATCATAAACAGGTCAAGATATCATATGGATAATGTGAAAGGGGAACTCACAACTAGAGAGAATTATAGGGGAGATGGAAGTTGTTGGGAATATATAATTTTACATTTGGGGAAATACAAATATTATGTCAAAATAGTGGTCAGTATTCAGCTATAACTCTTTATAGTGGAAATAAAAGTTGAACTCAGTACTATCACATTATTATTTTGCCATGAAAAGTATGAACAAAATTTTATTAGATTTTTAAAAATTTTAAATTTAGACAAATGTTTCAATTGTCTCCTACCACAAAAGTAAGTAAATATAGAATTTATGGATTCTCCCTGTCCACAGCTACCAGTTATGAATCTCAAATTTCTGGGAAATTTATCTTATTAGAAATATTAATGATTTTAAGTTAATAAATTTCTATGTCTATAAAGTTGATAGTTACGTGGATAAATTTGCCCATTACTTAGAGTGAGACCCAATCTATGTACCTCCAATTTCAATTTGCAAGTTTTAAAAGATGTTTGCGTTAAAATAATAATCTGATGAGAATTTCCCATAAGATTTACTACTAGGTATCTCTTTTACTGAGAGAAGATTATTCTGACCTAAAATGTATGTATTTCTATTTCTCTCAAGGACAAAATGTGGAAAAAAAGCCAAATAGCAATATGTCCTGATATAAACACTTCCTAATAAAAGTTTGACAAAATGTTTTTCATTAAATTCTCCAGGAAAATTTGCAATTACAAGGTTATTTGTCCATTGCACCTCAACTACTCCATTTAAAACTGTTTTCATTCTGTGCCAGCCATAGGTGGGTAAAGGGGTGATGTAGAATGATGACTGTATGTATTTGTAAAATGGAAAACTTACAGGGAGAAAGATGCAGACCCATTTCCCCCAGTGCTTTCCAAGCAACTGATGAAACCCACAAAAGCAAAACAATGGAAAGCTATCAGATTTAACAGAACAGAGAAATAATTGACACAAAGTTAACCCACTGCTGAGCCATCTAAATTTATGTAAACAACTGAAATATTTAAAACAAACTTGTGTGTTATCATTTTTTTTCTTAAAAAAGGTTTTGTAAAATGGTAGTTAAAATGAGTATAAATGAGTTAAGTTTGTACTATACCAGAAAGAACCCCTTTAAAAGAATTAGGTGGCAAAAGGCATATGGTTCTTTTTACAAATGATACCTATACTATGATATATGCTGTCCAGTGATGCACTATATTTACTTTAAATGAAATTCCTTGATGCAATATTGCTTTGATTTATTGGGTGGTTTTTTGATTTAGTAGGAGCCAGTTTTGAATCAGATGGTGAGATTGATTTACTAGAAAAGGTATTTGATTTGATAGATAGTGTATCTTCTTCAGTATTCAATAAGTAATGATTCAATAGTAGGTGTCTGATTTGGTAAGTGAACTATTAGATTTGATTTTGATCTATTTTCTCTGTGAGAGATACATTTATTTTAATAGCTGATGTATCTATTTTAATGTAAGATACGTCAAGTTTGTGACTCCCTGTTCTTTTCTTCTGCCCTTGTGATTTATGAATTTTACTAATATATATGTTTCAATTAAAGGTAATATGGAACATTTGTTACATTTTAACACAAAGTTAAAATATTCTGAAACTATGAAAGTTCTTTTCGGATAAAACATTTACAGTATTAAGGTGATAAAACAAATCTCAGCTCAAGGAAAATAAGCATATATTTGGCTAAAAAAAGGTATGTTTGTGTGTGTGTCTGTGTGTCTCTGAAATCAAAGTTAAATTATTTTACAAATTTAAGTGAGTAAAAGTAAAATCTTTTCTTATTTTTCCCACAAAAGTGATAACTCACATTACTGTTCTTTTTTCATATCCTCTAATATAGAGCTCACCGATAATTTGCTTTCTATATAGAAATACTGATGAGCCTAGTTCTTACCTTTGTTTGAATTTAATTTTAGGGGTTCTTAGCTTCATGGCTTATTCAGCTGAAACTCAGTGATTGATAAATGAACTACTATAAACTTCAGACAATCATTCTACTTGACATGTTTTTAACCAACATTTAATATTTGCTTAAAATATAATTCACTGGGTCTGTGATTAGAAAAACTATATACCTTTACCACATAAGCAGAAATATGAAATGTGATTAATGTTTAAAAGAAGGAAAGTGCCTGACATATGTCACCTTAATGCAGAGTTCCTTTTAAATTTATCCTTGTAAATGGGCTATCTAGATGGAAATCTAGTTAAGGTTGATAACATCAGGGAAATCAATCTTCTTCTTTTTTATTAATTTCCAACAAAAACTTCTTTTTTTTTTAAGCTCTGGGAAATGCATTCTCAACCTGGACAATGTCATCCCAAAGGGGTCGAAAACTGGTTCTTGATAATGATCATAGAAGGAAACTTGTTCTTGCTATTTTCACTTTTAAAAAGAAATGACCATGCATAGAGCAATAAATAAATGCACAGTGTATCTGTGCTGTCAATATTTCAATGGAAGAGGGAGGGACTGGAGAAAGTCAACAAAGAAAGGCAGCAGTGTTAAAAAAAAAAGTTTAAAAATGCTGCTCCATGGGATTTAAAAATTATGTTACTTTCAGATATTCCATAACTCACTGTATGTTCACAGACTAGATTATTCCAAGTAAACTGCGCTAGACATGTGTTGGCTCTAGTGACAGAAATCTCTTTTCAGCCTCTGTATTTGTTAAGAGTATTTCCATGCTACTGGAGAAGTTGAGACCTGAGGTTTTTACATGGGAAGTTACATGCTTCCTTCCATTCCCCGAGGTAATTCAAGCCTCACACAATGGAATGAGTTTTTACAAATCTTATAAAACAGCTTAGTGTTGGGAAAAGGGAATATCACCCATAATCTAGTTATGTGTTAGAGTTTCAATGGTGCATTTAGAGAAAGCCTATTGAGCCCACAGCTTAGAGGATCTAACTCTACCTCTTAAATATAAATTTATATTTTCTTCTCAAAATTAGAAACATCCTAAGAAAAAATAATATTTTATTCCCAGAGGAAACAAATTATCTTTTTACGAACATAGTTTCAGTTTAATAAACAGAGTAGAAGGAACAACAACTGCCCATCCAGGAGTGACCTGATGCTATGCATTTTGCTAAGCACATACACACAAACACTCATTCACACAGCAGCCAACTAAGATGGCGGACCCTATTTGGTAAGAGGACACCAAAACTTTGAGGGCTGAAGAAAAGGCTACATGAGTATTTCTCAAGGATACCAATATTACTTGATCAAAAGGAAGACTATAATAAATGATCTCAAAGATCCATTCAGGTTTCTCAAATGTGTGCACCTGTGTTCCGTTTTTTATTAAAAATGCAGTTTTTGTTTATGATGACATGCAACTAGACACTCTTGCCCACAACCATGCAGTTAGGGCTGCCATTTTAACTTAGCGCTCCTCATTAATGTCATACTTTATAACCTTGATTAGACAAAACTATCTTGCTGAAATTGAATGAAGGGACCTTAGTCAGAGACCTGGCTTCAAAATGCATCATTTTGCATTTAAAGTCAGTTTCCAAAATATTGCCAACGTGAGGTGAGCACTTAATATGCTACACTCTCCAGCTTATCGATGAGGACACTGATTTACAGAATAGTTAAAGTGGTGAATGACACAGAGTAGTAGCAGTTAAGATCCCATAGCTAGTAAATGATAGAAATGGAGTACAAACCCAAACAGTCAGGCTGTAGATCTCCCAAATATTAGATGGTTGAACAAAGGTTAGAGACACAATCTGCAGCCACACTTTTTCAAGATGTGCTTTATATGTTGCTCTCCCCTAATTTGATGTTTAGACCATCCCCTCGATGACTTTTAATGAGCATCTGGCCCACATCTCTCCAGCCTCCTGGATCTACCTTTCTCGTCAACAGATAGCATTAAACCCATACTAGGATATAAGTTGTGCTGTCATTTAATTTCTTTCATTCTGCTCTCCTACCCAGTAGTAATTTCACAGGCATAATGAAAGCCCCTAGTGGTGCAGAACAAAAGGAGAATGTGCCTTGGAAAGCTAGAGAAGGAAAAGGCATTGGGCATTTATTCTTTCGACATTTTGTCAATGTCATAAGAACACACTAATACCTCATGAAATACAAAGTAATCAACATGCACAGTTATCCCAAACAATCTCCAACATGCCTTAAGCACTCCCTAATCCTTGTCCCAAAACTTCTGTTTAGGCTGTGATAAAGTCCTTAGAGAGACCATCCATCAAACTTATGCCTATGCAAATCATGCCTCTCCTTAATAGACCTCCCCCTGGTGCTTTCCCCTCCAGGAAACCGTCAGTGACTCGCTTTTTAATTTCTTGCTTCTCTGAATTCCTACTGGCCTCACATAGATGCTAATGCAATTAAATTTTCAACAGACTTCTAGCTTTCTCATGTGTTTTGGTTTCTACCATCTTATGTAGATTGGGCATTTCTTAGGAAAAGCTAAAGTTTTAGGATATGTTAATTTCACAAAGACAGAAAAATATGAGAGTCTAAGACAAGACATGTTGCAGCTAAATGTCTCCCTGCTATTCACACACACTATTTTCCCAACCTTTTCCTAGCAATAAAATGGGAGATCATGAAAGGAAACTGTGAGAAAAGATATCTTTGAATTCAAAAAGGTATGTTTGAAAAGCAAACGAGGTAAGATCATTAAAATAAGTAAAGCTGAAACTCAGACTAAATTATATACAGCCTTGCTATCGTTTTGACATCCTTCTTGCCCTTACTTTTAAATAGTATGACAATTTACCCAGTTTCAGTAGTAGTATTAAAATGTTAAACCCTGAAATGCAGCCACAAATGTGGCCTCAGAGTTGAAGAAATTTTGAATTGTCAGATAATACATGGATCATTAAACATTTTCAGGAAGAAAGGGTCCAAAAATGGATTTTGACATAAGTAAAGTCAAGAACATGATTCATGAGCTTGTTCTAAAGACTCTCTCTGGGTTATTAAAAGTACCCAGATGGAATAGATTTTACCAGTTCATTTTTCTAAGCAAAGTCATATTTCTTGAAGGGCAGGAACAGTAAAGGGGTACAGAGAGAAAACACCAGTTTTACATTACAATAAATTATTCAGAATGGTGACATTTTATGATTTGAAATAACTTTAAAGAAGACTTTTACAGGCTGGATTGTGTCCTTCTAAAACTTATATACAAGTCCTAACACTCAATAGCTCAGAAGTGGGCTTTATGAAGATCAAAACTTTTAAAGAGGTTATTCAACCAAACTGAGGTCATTAAAGTGAGCCTAATCCAATATGACTGGTGTACTAAGACAGAGATCAGGGCACATGGAGAGACACCAAGGACTGTCATGTGTGGAGGGACAGTTGTATGAAGAGACGGCAAGAGAACAACAACTGCAAACTCAGTTTGGTTTCCTCAAAGGAAACCAAACCAATCAACACCTATATTTTTGTTAAGTCATGAAGTTTCAGAGTGTGTCTGTTTTATGGCAGTCTTCGAGAACTATACAAGAACTAGAAAATATTCTGTCACAAACCTAGTCTAAATATCAGATCTGTATCTTCTAAAGTATACTATGCTAACATCAAATTATTTTGTATTGAACTGATGTTATGGGCTGAATGTGTCTTCCTAAATCTCATACTGTTATTCTGACCTTCCCCACCCCAAAATGATGTCTTTAGAATATAGGATCTCTGGAAGGTGATTGGGTCCTGTGGATGGAACCCTTATTAATTCAACTAGTGTCCTTAGGAAAAGGATCCCAGGAAGATCCCTTGCCTCTTCTGTTCTGTGAGGACAAAGAGAAAAGACAATTGTCTATGACCTAGGAAATGGGTTCTCTTCAGTCCCCTCACTGCTGGTGCCTTGTTTTTGAACTCTCCTTGGCTCAAAACTGTGGGAAATACATTTCTATTTTTTTTTTTAAAGATTTATTTGTTCATACAGAACTGGGGTACAGGCCAGAGGCTCAGGGGCAGTGAGAAGCTTCACCAGAGACAGAGTGAGGAGCAGAACAGGCAGATCAACGAAGTACACTGCTGAGGGGAGCAGCGGGAGGGTCAGGAGAGGTCTGCCACGCCATGTGGTCACCTCCGGGGCAGGTGGGAATCGAACTCATGCGGAAGTGGCTTTGGCTTCTCAGTGCTGTGCTTTAACCTGCTGCGCCACCAGGGAGGGTCAATACATTTCTATTTTTAATAAACCACTAGTAGTATTTTGTTATAGCAGCCTAAACAGACTAAGACAAGTAATAACTGAAAACAATGTGTGAAGTTAGTTTTTTTATATAATTATAATAAAAAGGGATTTCTTTAATTAAAAAGAAAAGACTTACCTTGAAAACTATTTAAAAGCCATAATTAAATAATGTCCACCTCTATCTAGATCTATATCATGAGAGGAATGACTGAACTCTGATGGTCAATGAAAGTGGGGAGTATTATATATGTGTGGAGATAAAACTTTAACAAAAGCAGTCAATTTAATGTAGGAGTAGATTCCTGAATTAGGAGTAGAAGAAATAGATTTCTGCTATTTTAAGAAAATTTGCTTTTCTCCTGGTAAATATGCTCATCTTCATCAGTAAATGAAAGAATTATGTAAACTTAGCTCTAATGTTCTAAATTAGGATAAGCAGGTAAAGATATTTCATCATTTATCTTTTTCAAAGATCTTCAATCATTTTGAAGACATAATTACGATTGAGACTATCATACTAGCCAACACTTGTTATTCATTTTATATGTACCATGAAAAACCAAGTAGGTAATAATATTATCACCTTATTTGTGGGCTAACTGAGGCACAGACAAGTTTTAAAATATCCTGAGATATCAGCTCATAGTTTTGGATTGAACCATAAATAACCAGACTCCAGAGTCTAAACTATTAGTGCTTATGCTTTTTGAATACAAGTAGTCTTTAAAATTAAAAAAATTAATTTTACACAGACTAGATCTACTGTGGTAAAACTAAACTCAGTCACCCTTTTCAATAAGTTTTAAATAAGTTTTAAATAAGTTTGGACCTGATTAGCAAGAAGGCTGAGATAAGCACCTAAATAAATGTCCTGGGCCCTCCTTGGTGGTACAATGTGTTAAAGTGCAGCACCAGAAAGCTAGCTGCAGCCAGTGCAGCACAACTTTGACCCCCATCCAGGGAGGTGACCCACATGGCACAGCAGACCTCTCCTGACCCTCCTGCTGCTCCCCTCAGCAGTGCAGTGTGTTTCAGTAGATCTTCCTGTTCTGCTCCCCCCTCTTCCTTTCGTGAGTTCTCTCATTACTCCTGCACCTCTGGCCTGTACCCCAGTTTTGTATGCAGAAATAAAATCTAAAAAAATAAATCCCCTCTATAATTTGCATTTGTGAGTAGTATATTTAGTATTCTTTACCTTTTTCATGTATCTTTCTTCCTCTTCTTATTCAAGTAATTCTTATACTCATTAGCTCAAAAGTAAAATTTCCTACCCCTACCTTCTCATATATACTAAGTCCAAGTTTGTGAAAATGTTCACACTTCATGCTAATTTCTTTTTCTTTCCTTAAATTTCAAAACTGTTTTTCTGTTTCATCAGTCTACACATATTGTCACTTCTATCCTTTTCTAACTTTTGCAATTTAGTTTATGTTCATATTTCTCTTCCCCAGCTTCATTTGGGGAGCATGTTTTAAATTCTACCATTCACTATGAGCTGTAAAATTCCTTCTACTTGGATTTTGAATTGTGAAATCTATACCCCAGGTTGTTTACAGGATACTGAACAGTATCTGAAAAAATGCTTCTTCAATCTGAAAGTATGAATTGGACATTGATTTCCCTAGATAAGTATGCTAGAATATTGAAGTATTCCTGCACAAGCACATGGTATTTTAAATTTCATAAATTTCATCTTTTAAAAATGGCATACTTCTACCTCACATATGACCTTCTGAACTTTTAGATAATGTTATTGTGTCGCTAGTGGGCATTTTCATGATCAACTTTTATTCATAACATATTCACTATTACTCAGAGTATGTAAAAATACTGACCACTATCTTCAAGGAATTTATAGTTGATACAGAAAATTATATTAATGTTGAAGTTGCTTCCTACCCTTTGAATGTTAGAAAAGTTATTCAGCATGAAAATTAGTCCATGGTTCTCATGAAATCATTTTGTTATTATAAAGCAGATGTCATTGTAATGAATCTTGCTAATGGTTTTACTAGAATAATTAGAATCTTGGTAGATTTAAATAATAATACTTTCCATTGATTTGCCCTGCCTTCATCTGCCTTCTGAATAAAGATATTTTTTACCATCACTGAATTGATAGTATCAATTAAAATGGAAAAGCCAGCATCTCAAAAAATCTACCAAAAAGTAAAAACAAAAACAAACAACAACAAAAACAATGCAACAGGGGTTAATACCTGGCTATTAATGCTACACTCCTTTATTCCTCATTTGACTAATGATTTTATGAGTCATGATTCCCAAGTGCCTGTTATAAAATTTGTTTAATTTTAGGGAAAGTAGTTGGAAAATAAAGCTGATATAAAATCTATCAAAAATTGGGCAGAGTGATAAGAGAAGTGGAAACTATCAGGGACTGGGTACAAGGAAGGAATAAGGGAATTAGCAATATTTATAAAGAAAATCAAAGGGGATAAAGAAGGTAGTTATGTGGCTCTCTTAGGGAAGGACTTTCCAGAGAGAGAACCAGTGTGAAGTCCATAATGTTTGAGAAAGAGCAAGGGAACCTCGTGGCTATAATGGAGTGCACCAACAGGCTATGGATAGGAAAGTGTCCATGGCATTGGGGAAAAGGGAGCTTGTTCTCATAAGGGCCACCTTATGAGAACTTTGTACTTTGAACTAGAGCCAAATGGGGGGTCATAGCAGAGTTAGGCAAATGGGTTAACTCTATCATACTTATGACTTTGAACTCA
This sequence comes from Condylura cristata, assembly GCF_000260355.1. Taxonomy (NCBI): domain Eukaryota; kingdom Metazoa; phylum Chordata; class Mammalia; order Eulipotyphla; family Talpidae; genus Condylura; species Condylura cristata. The sequence goes on along the minus strand of NW_004567127.1, from coordinate 25,379,513 downwards.
CTTTTTCTGGTGCTACCAAGAGTCTCAGAGAAACCAAGTGGATACTGCAGAACACTGAGGAAAAGTGACCATGACCATGACAATGACCATGAGCAGGATGCTACACTGATGGTAGTGAGAATCTGTCTTAGTTCCTGGAGACAGACAGACAGAACACATACACACTTTTTTTTTTCCTTTCTACATTTTCTTATGAAAAATTCAAGTGTAAAGTAAGATTCATTACTCAGCAATTCGATGAAACAATGATTAACATTTTTAGGGAAATATTTCAAAGTAGCAGCATCTTTTTTTTTTTCATCTTGCCAATAGGAATTGCTTAATCCTGCTTAATATTTGGTTTATTTTTAGTTTTTGTGAATTATTCTAAAAATAACCTTTACAACATCAGATGTGCATCTGTGTAGGCAATTCCCAGTTAGGGTCTAGGATGGATTCAGGAATTGTAGTTGAGTTTCATGTGTCTTCTATTTTATTTTTAATTAATTTTTAAATTGAGGTCACATTGGTTTACATTATTGGTGGTAATTGGGAAGTATACATGTCTTTAAATGTATTACAGTTCACTTCACATATCACTATATCTTTTTTAATTTTTTAAAAATTCTCTTTAAGATTCTTGCAGAAAATTATACACATTAGACTCTCTTGATAAAAATGGTATCATCTAACTTTTCTTGTATTTCCTGTAAATTGGAAGTTAAAATTAGTGTTTTAGGTGCTCCCTGGTGGTGCAGCGGGTTAAAGCACAGCACTAAGAACCTAAAGCCACTTCCGCATGAGTTCGATACCTGCCTGCCCCGGAAGTGACCGCATGGTGTGGCAGACCTCTCCTGACCTGCCCACTGCTCCCCTTGCAGTGTACTTCGTGGATCTGCCTGTTTTGCTCCCCACTCTGTCTCTGGTGAAGCCTCTCACTGCCCTGAGCCTCTGGCCTGTACCCCCGTTCTGTATGTATAAATAAATAAATCTAAAAAAAAAAAATTAGTGTTTTAACTAGACTCAGGATGATTAAGGGACTTTATAGATGCAGGTTTGAAATTGATCATGAACCCCATCTTAAGCAGCAAATGCCATATTAGCACTTATTAGCGATGCTAGAAGTATGTACAGGCAGAGGTCTCTTGATACATTCTTTTATTATGCTTTGTTTTGTTATTTTATCAGTTTGATGTACAGTTACTTTGTTTCTAGTCATTTTAATTTAAAGTTTATGTTTCTGACTCTGAATGTATAAAATAGTTGCATATATCAAAATTTAGAATGGTACTAATTATACTTAGACAAGCTGTGGCTCCATCTCCATGTGTTCTATTCTGCACTCTTTCCCTTATAGCCCAGGGACTGGCAAAATGTATGAAGGACCGGAGAATGAACATGCTAGGCATTACAGACATTGTGGTCGCTATGAGAAGCACTCAACTCTATTACTGCAATGAAAATACCTTCATCAATTAGGCATATAAATGTGTGAGGCTGTGTTGTGGCAACACTTGACTTATGGAAAACATTCAACAAACTGTTTGGTCTATAGTTTGGGCCAAAGTTTGTTGGGTACTGAATTAGCTACTGCCTCATTCATCTCGCCATAATTTTCTCATATTATTCTTCTTCCTTAAACAAAAATAGTATATATAACATCGTTCATTTTGTTAATTATATTCAAATCACACATATGACATGCATGTGTAATAATCTTCCCCACTCTTTTTTATAGATAAATAATACTTTATCATGTGGATGTACTATAATATATCCAACGAATCATTTATTGGGCACTTAGATTGTTTTAAATTTTACTCATATAAATAACAACTGAATAAACTTGACATATGGTGTGGTTAAATTTATATCAAATATATGATTGCTGATTGACTATATCATAGTTTATAAATCATTTATATAAGTATAAATTACATCTCCAGATTATATTCCTAAAAGAATTGCTAGGCCAAAAAGATGAAGTAGAGTTCTGTTCAATATTGGAGGTTCCTCTGCACAAAGGTGGTACTATTTTTTCCTCCTAGTGTCAAGTATGTAAGCACACTGGTTTTTCCGTAACCTTGCCCATAGACTGTGCTGTCAAGTTTTTGAACATTCGCCAACATGATATATGAAAAATAGTATCTCAGTGTAGTTTTAATTTTCACTTGAATTATTATGACTGAAATTGAATATCTTTTCATAGATTGAAAGGCCATTAGCTGTTCTATTTCTATGAAATGTCTGTTCTTTTTGTTATCTTTCTTATTGGGTTTCAGGATGTATTTTCAAATTAGAGTCAGTTAAACTTCCTAGCAAAATGGATGTGGTGTGAGAAAAAATAGATAAATCAAAATTGTAATTCTAAGGTCTTTGTATTCAGCAGCCTAAAGGATATAGTTGCCTTGAAGTGGGATGGGGATGGGGATGTTCAGAGCAGGGTCAGGCCATTATGTCCAGAGACTAAAATTTCAGTTTTGGAGATAGATGAGCTAAAGTTGGACTGATGTAGAAGCTGTGACAGAGAGGTCAGTGCCAGAGATGGCAAGCTACGAATATTGGGGGTAAAGATACTAGTGAATGTCATGAGATGAATGGGGTCACAGGAATAAGTGGATAGAGAAGAGAAGAAAACCAAAGATTAAGTCCTGTGTCTATAAAACTATGGATTAAAGGGAAGAGGCAGCTCCAGAAAATCATTAGCAAGGAAGTGATAAATTTGGATGGTGGGTGCACTGAAGCCAAGTGGAAAAAGTACATCAAAGAAATGAGTGACCAGGACTTGAAGTAAACCCAGGTAAACGAGGGTAGATAATTTAGCAAAGGTAAGTTGAAGTGCTGTCCTTCTGGAACTAAGTCTGGAGGTTCAATTCAAAATCTTCTCTCTTCACTTTCAATTTTGCCTGGTTAGTTACTTGTCACTTCTGAAATTTATTTGAACAGTGAGATACTCTAGGTTTCCCAGATAAGAACATGCCCTTTATTTTCTGACTCGCCCCCAGAATCCTGCTTTACAGAATTTATTGATCTCTTTCAAAAGCACTGTGTCTTTCTCTAATACTAGAATAGAACTTCCCTGAAGGCAGGATTAATAAACTGCAACTGAATCTTAAAGTACCTTGAAAATACTTGACAAATATTTGTTGCATTAGTGCCATCATAACATTGTTCTCTTTTTTCCATCAGCCACACACTTGTAAGTTATTAAGGTGCCTGCTCCTTAATTTAGTACTTTTAAGACCTATTTTTCATAAATAAAATTTTATATACTGGATTTTTTTTAAAGATTTATTTATTTGTTC
>NW_004567127.1:25362030-25375433 GCF_000260355.1 Condylura cristata | reverse complement strand
GGCAGGCGGGAATCGAACTCATACGGAAGTGGCTTCAGATTCTCAGTGCTGTGCTTTAACCCGCTGCGCCACCAGGGAGGGCCACATATTAATTTTTTAACTCAAAAATTACCAAATTCCTAATTTTTAAAAAATTTTGATGTTGGCAGACTTGTATTTTAGTAAGTGCTGGGCAAAACATAGGTAGAGAAATATTTGGAAGAAGAAGATAAGAAGTTTCAGTAGGCTTGAGAGAAAGAAATTATTCATATTGAGTAGGAGAGTAAAGAATAATCTAGATGTTTGTTCAGGTCAGATAGGGCTGGCCTCAGCCCCACAGAACCTGTGATTGTGTAAGACCCTACACTTACAGCAGACTGCAGGGTTAGTTAAATATTGTGCTATTGACACTGGAATTCTTAATACTTGACCAGAGGGCCCAGTCTTTTCATTCTGCACTGGACCCAAGGACTATGTGGTCTGTCTTAGCAACAGGTTACTGTGGGGAGGATTACTATAAAAAAAAGTAAGAAGCCAACACCAGCAAACGATTATTAAAAAGCTATGAGTTCAATTTTGTTAGAATAAAAGAGTCCTAGAGAAGCAAGAGTACTTTTCAAATGGAAGAGTATTAGACATGAACTCCAACAGCCAGTACAAATTGTATCTTTTCACATTCATCTGTCACCTGTCCTTCCAGGTGCCAACTCATTAGTGCCAAAATAATATTGAGTTTGTGAAGCTGCAATTTATAACATCTACAACTACCTATCTACATGCATTTTAATTACTGGGTTCTGATTTACACAGCTTGATCAATCCTGCAATGCTAATATCTTCAAGACTCAGGATTCATTTCAACATGAGCTAGTTATGCAAATGAAATAAGATGACAGAGGAAGAGAAAGGGAGAAGGAAAGGGAACTTGAACAAAGCTTAGTAACCTGTAGCAATTGCTTGAGCTTTCTGCTGTCATAACCTACCCCCAAATCCTGTGGCTTCCTGATTCTCCATGGTGATGTTTTTAAGTTCTTCAGTCAAGCTTGTAAGTGTTCATTAGTCATTGTGACTGTGCACAATTACTGCTATGAACTCTTCACAACAAAGATGAGTTCAACTCCTATTTTGCACACAAATGTGGAATAGTGAAAATACAGTTAAGTGCGATCCTTACAAGGAACAGGACAGATTTTGCTCATGTAATAAGACTTGATTAGTATGGTTATGCCATAGCAATTGTCCAATTATAACTCATCTTAAAATTTAAGTGACTTCAGGTAGCTTGCATTAACTTCAGAAGAGAAGTCTCAGAAGTTTTACAGAACGTAGTACACTTGGCAGATAATTTTTTGCACTGTAGTTTGCGAAAAAGAGAGAGAGAGAGAGAGAGAAAGAAAAGAAGACAAAACAAAATCTATCCATTTCTTGTCATGTAATAAAAAAGTATGATTGATTTTTGGCAAAGGAGCAAAGGCAACTTTATAGACAATGGATAGTATTTTCAATCACTGGTACCAGAGAAATACAAAAAAAAAAAAATGCTCATCTTACAGCTTTCATAAAAATTAACTCAAAAAGTTCACATAAATGTAAATGTAAAAATTAAAACTCCTAGGAAATAACACCAGAGAAATTCTAGGTCACTTTCCACTGACATTAATTTCTTAGCTATACCATATAAAGCATAACCTATAAAAGTTAAATTTGATAAGTTGGATGGACTTCATTAGAATCTAGTCAATAAACCTTCTGCTCTTCAAAAGTCATTGTTAAAAGAATGAAAACACAAGGCATCATTTAGGAGAAAATATTTGCAAAACACATATCTGAGAGTGAACTTCTATGCAAAGAATTCTTGAAACTCAACAGTAAGAAAACAAACAACCCAAGTTAAAAATATATATATGGGCAAGAGGGATCAAGATTTATCAAAGAAGATATGTAGCTAGCAAATAAGTATATGAAAGGACGAACACCACTTTATATCATTTGGAATTGCATTTAAAAAATACATCTAGACACTATTAGAAATATCTAAAATTGAAAATTACAAGTGTTGACAAGAATATGAAGCAAAAGAAATGGTCATTTATAGCTTGTGGGAATGCAAAATGGCACACCCACTTTGGAAGACAGTTTGACATTCCTTACAAACTAAATATAACTAACACATGGTAAACCAACCATGCTTACAGGTTAGGAATTGAAAAATTATGTTTAGATAAAAACCTGTATATAAAGACTTACAGCAGTTTTAGCCATAATTGCCTGAAATTGGGAGCAACCAAGATGTCTTTCAAATAGGTGAGTAGATAAAATGATATATATCTATACAATGGAAATACTATTCAGTAATAAAAGGAAATGAAGTAGAATTTCTTTCTAAAGACAGGAAAAGGCACGTAGCAACCTTGAAGGCATAATGCAAAAGAAAGCCAATGAGAAAAAAATACCAATTGTATGATTTCAATTATATTATGCTCAGGAAAAAAAGTCAAGACAACAGAGGAGAGAAAGGGGACACTATTATTCAAGCAGGAGATGGGGAAGGAAGAATGAATAGGTAGAGCTCAAGAAAACTTTTAGCACAGTGCAACTATCATATATGGTTTGATACTATATTTGGGATACATACCATTATGCATTTGACAAAAAAAAAAAAAAAAAAACAAAAACAAAGAACATAGTATAATGCTAGGAATGAACCCTATGTATAAACTATAGGTTATAATTAACAAGTACAGCATCATTGGTTCATTAACAGTAGCAAATGTATCACTAATGCAAGATGTAATAATAAAGGAAAGGGTGTAGGGTATGTAGAGTTTTGGATCTCTACTTTGTACTCAAGTTTCCTAAAAACAAAAATTTCCCTAAAAATAAAAAGCACTTGGGCCCTCCCTGGTTGTGGAAGGAGTTAAAGCAAGTATTGCGAAGCTTGGCTGCATCTGGAGTTCCATCCCTTGCCAGTGATGTGACCCCATGGCTGGCAGACATCTCCTGTCTTGCCTACTGCTCCCCTCAGCAGTATACTTTGTGGATCTGCCTATTGTGCTCCCCACTCTGTCTCTGGTGAATCCTCTCACTGCCTCTGCACTCCAGTTCTATATGCATAAACAAATAAATCTTTAAAAAAAATAATAAAATAAAAAAAAAGCACTCATTCAAACAAGCATGGCAATCTTCTAAGAAACATTATGAATTTTAGTTTATATAATTTTACATTTGAGTCCAAAAATTCTATTCTGATGAATTGAAATTATCTAAAGAAAGCTGCATCTCAAGCACTGGGCTATTACAGACATACTAATAAATATGAGTCAGAAACTGCAGGTTTTTACACTAGTCCTGCAATTTATTAACCTTTTATGTTCATCAAATCTATTTATCTCACTGAGTTTTACTTTCCATATGCACAAAAAGATATATAGTAAAACAGATCGTTTTTCCCAGGAGATCATGACCAGCAGACTTGCAGAAGAAGCTTCATGGTGAACTAGCTCATCTTGGAACTTGTCGAACAGGCTCAGAAAATGTAGATGTAGAAAATGACTGCACTGAGAGTGATGTATAATGCAGACAGATCCTTTATCATTTAGAAAATAAAATATATATTTAGAGCCAAGAACATCCAAAACCCAGATGTAGACATTCAGAAAAAACATTTGGAAAATTATCAGAAGATTCCTTGGATGATATGACCTTAATCAGACCAAAGAGAGTTAAATAAATTGAAAGTGTCAGAAAAAAAAGTCCTGGGTTTGTGTAATGGGTTAGGACCCAGCGCTAGCCGCAGCTGCTTCAGTTTTGAGTTCAAATGATCCCTGGCCCTGGGAAGTGATCCACAGACCTCTCCTGACCCTCCTGCTGAGTCCCTCAGCAGTGTACTTCCTCAGTCTGCCTGTTCTGCTCCCTACTCTGTCTCTGGTGAATTCTCTCACTGTCCCTGCACTTCTGGCTTACATTCCAGTTCTGTGTGAATAAATAAATGTTAAAAAAAAAAAAAGAAAAGAATGTCCTATATCCTCCACTTCACACTGGGCATGACCCTGGCATGGGACTGGGTGCCAAGGCACATAGCTAAGGCTACTCCTCACTACTCAATGGCTGTGTGTGTGTGTGTGTGTGTGTGTTTTCCCCCCATTTCCATGGTTCTCCAAGCCTACTTTGGAGTAATATCTTCCATTTTCTCTCTTCCAGTCGTTGACCAGATCCACAATCAGGAATTAGATCCTGATCCTCAAGAGGAGCTTTTGTGTGTAAAGGCTTTCAGACTCTACCACTAGATTTGAGTTTTAAGCACACATTCCTACTTGGATTCAAGCCCAGGTTTGATTCACTTACCTATTTGACCTCAGGCAACTTGCTTAATTTTTCTAAGCCTAGTTTCCTAGCTATTATATTAGCTTTAAAAAAATAATAATGATATTATACAAATAAGGAAGCTAACTTAGTTTCTGTGCTCAATTAAACACTCAACATATAATTTCTGGCTTTAATATCAAACAGAAACCTTACTTCTAAGTTTTGGAATTTTCTTATCCTTTGTTTCTATCAAGTTTATAATGATACTTACTTGCTGGAAAATTGTGTTTTGGCCACCATTTCTTATTTCTTTAGAACCAGAATCTTTTTGGAGTATTATATCTCCCCTTGAAGTCCTTATGATTCAAGTGAGGTTTAAACCAAGCTTCAGGGTAGGATGTATTTGTTTATATGATACCTATTAGTGCCAATGTATGAAAATCTTGGTTATATGAATGTATGTATACCTCAGCCACCAGGCTACATAACAAGAATTACACAGTGATTAAGTAAAAAAAATACTTGGATAATCTCTGTATATTTACCTAAAAAAGTATGAAAACACTAAATTTAAAAAGCTATCTGCCTCCTATGTTCATTGCAACAGTTTTTATAATAGCTAATATATGGAAACAGCTCAAGTGTTTCATGCCAAATAAATAGATTGCTAAAATGTGCTATTATACACAAGCATACACCAATCCCACATACAATAGAATACTATGCAGTCATAAAAACATGCGAAATCTTGCCCTTTGTGACAACACAAATAGGACTGGAGGGTGTTAAGTGAAGTAAATCAAAAGAATTAATTCCATATGATTTCACTTTTTTTTTTTTTTTTTTTGGTATGGAATAATAATTTAATGATCACCGTGGCCCAGACTAAAAGTTAAGCTCAGGTGCATTTAGGGCATGGCTGGGCTCCTGCCAATGAGGTTACACAGGCAAGGAAGTTGCATGTGGTAGGGTGGGGGGTTGGAGGGAGAGGGGGTCTCATAAATAGGGCCCAGACTGGGTCTGGGTTCAGGGTGAAAGTTCCTGTTGTCAGCTAGGCAGACCTAGATGGCCAAGGAAGTGGCATTTGTGCTTTGCCTTCTTCCAGTCCTCTATAGAAACTATGGTAGCTTTGCAGAAGAACCAATCCTTGCTGCTCATCAAATGCTGGTTGATGCAGGCTTTGTAGGACTTATGGCCATGGGGACTGGAGGGTGTTAAGTGAAGTAAATCAAAAGAAGAAATAATTCCATATTGATTTCACTTATTTGTGGTATATAAAGGAACAAAAGTGATCAAACAAACCTTGTCTCTGACAAAATGATGGTTCCTAGAGGGGATGGGAAAGTATGGGGGCAGTTTGGTGGTGGATGGAGACTTGGACACTTGACAATGAGTAGGTTGAGTGTGGTGTGAAATATATGGTGCTAATGTCAGAAAATACACACCTGAAAACGGTAGTGTCACAAAATAACTTTACCTCAATACAAAGTAAGAATATGAAGAACATAGGTGAGTCTGAAAATGAAGCCAGTGGAAGTCAGTCTTGAAGAGTATCTGCACCTTTAGATCAAGCCATGCATGAAAATAGTTGGGCTTTTCACTTAGATGAACTTTTTTTCCCCTTAAATTAACTTAGGTTGGATTTTCTGTTACTTGCAAACTAAAACTTCGTAACTGTTACAACATATGGCAGAGGGCTGTTTTAAGATTCAAATGAGAGAACACAACAACACTTAGTAAACTGGTAAATGGAATGAATTATATAACAATGTGACACTTGGCTATACAATTTTTGTGCCATCATCATTGTAAAGTATAATTCTTTACAACCAGAATAATGTTAGTTAAGTGAAGTACAAGTGGAAGAGATGTGATGCTGTGGTTTGTCGCACAGCATCTGTTGAACTTGTTTCTCTTCCTTGCACAGAGAGGAAAACCATACTGAGAACTGCTGGTATAGATAGCCCCAATCATCTGTGAGAAAATGTCTCCTGAAGGTGGCAAGACTTAAGATACTAGGCCACAGGCAATACTGAGTATATTGCCACTCTGAACAGTGGGTTGCTTGTGGATTCAGAGCCCTTAGGATAATATATAGACAGACCTTACTGGGCAGGATGAGATCCACTCCTGGGTCAAAAGTTCTAAATAAAGTCTGATTTCAGTACCTAAAGGAAATGGACAGTATGTTTATAAATAAAAAAATAAAGCTTAACCAGTACTACTTTGGGTTATATGACTCACAGGATTTATGTTGTGGTTTGAGTAAATCTATACAGTTTTGAACATTTGTAAATACTTAGAAAAATACCACTATAAAGAAGATGCAGAAAATGATATATATGCTATTTCTAGTGTATTTATAAACTTTTAACAATGTTTTTTTCTATTGCTAACTGTAAAATTTTTAAGTTTTGATGAAATAAGAAGGACAGGCCCTCCCTGGTGGCACAGCGGGTTAAAGCACTGCACTAAGAAGCTAAAGCCACTTCCACATGACTTCGATCCCTGCCTGCCCCGGAGGTGATCACATGGCATGGCAGACCTCTCCTGACCGGCCCGCTGCTCCCCTCAGCAGTGTATTTCATCCATCTGCCTGTTCTGCTCCCCACTCTTGTCCCTGGTGAATTATCTTACCCTCCGCATCTCTGGTCTGTACCCCAGTTCTGTAAATAAATCTTTAAAAAAAATAATAAGAAGAAGAAGGACAAACATATCATACACCCAGACTTTCAAGCTATACTACAAAGCTACAGTAACCTAATCACGATGGTATTGGAATAAAAATGGATACACTAGCCAGTATAAGAGAATTGTGAACCTAGAAATAGACTCATATAGATAGGTAACCTATGACAAATGAGCTAAGTGTATAAATTGGAAATAGAAAATTCCCTTTCATAAATGGCTTGGAAAATTGAACTGGTACATGCAAAGAATGAAATTAGAACACTATCTGACACTATATGAAAAAATTAATTCAAAATGGATGAAAACTTTAGATGTGCAACTTGAAACCCTAACAACATAGAAGACAGCATCACAAAACACTCCATGACGCCAGTCTCAGTGAAGAATTTGGCAATGCAATTCATGCAGTTATTGAAATGAAAGAATAGTAAAAAAGCAAACTACAGCTTCTCCACAGTAAAAAGAAACTATCATTATAATGAAAAGATACTCCAATAAATGGAAGAAAACATTTCATATCATACATCGACTAAAGAATTCATGCAACTAGGGCCCTCCCTGGTGATACAATGAGTTGAAGCCAGCATTGTGAAGCTAGCTGCAGCCACTTCAGCACAAGTTCAATCCCTGGCCTGGGAGGCCACATGACACAGCAACTCTCCAGTCTCACCTGCTGCTCCCCTCAACAGTGTTCTTCATCAATCTGCCTGTTCTGCTCCCTACTCTCTCCCTGGTGAGTCCTTTAACCACTGCTTACTTCTGGTTTGTACCCCAGTTCTGTAAGCATAATAAATCTAAAAAATATTCATATTACTAAACAAGGAGAAATAACAGTTACAAAAATCACTTATTGATTTTATATATGTGTGTACACACACACACACACATACTGTCCTCATTATTTCTATCAACATTTTTTTATTGTATTAATACCCCCCCAAAAGGTATTATGTCCAGTTTTACTCCTATTAAGACTCCCATACTTAAAAAAAAAAAAAAAAAACCTGCACTATTTATAATAACCAAGTTATGGAAACAAACTAAGTATTAATCAGCTATAAAAAAAAAAAGATGAACTCTTGCACAATGAATAATATTCAGCTGTCAAAAAGAACATGAAAGGAACTGGAGGGGATTGTACTAGTGAAATAAGTCAGAAGTAGAAAGACAAACATTGAATGTTGTCATTGAAATGTGGAATGCAGAGAAACAAAACTAAGGGTCAGCCCAACCAATAATAACCATGAAGGGTCTGACTATAGCTTTGAGGCCTCCTGAGGGCGAGGCGGCACAGTAGGCTCTGGCAGAGGCCTTCCACACTGCCTTGGTTGTGGGTGTGGTGAACGGGCTTATCCTGTTTAGGTAGAATAAATGTATAGGGTTGACAGAAAGCCTGTCTCTTTTCTAGTTCCTTTGTCCCTCCTTTCTCTTTGCCCATGTGAACCCCAATATGGTCCCTATATTAACTTGGGCTTTAGGAGGTACTAAACAGTAGTACCTCCTGCTTTGGCCTGGATCATCTCTTTTCCTGTTAAGACCTGGTTATCTGTTTCCTTCTCTAAGAACTCTCAAGAAAGCACATGTGATAGCATCTCCAGTTAATTAAATCATGTAATTGTGTTTATGGTTTAGAATTTTGGTTTTTTCAAATATTACAAATTGTCTCCTGGGAGTATTTGTTTTTCTAAAGGCTTCTGAAGATTTGCAGACAATGCCAAAGATGAAATCATGACTGGAAGGAATTTATGAGGCCTGGGAGAAAGATGTATTATAAAAGCTTAAAGGGAAGGAACTTTTTATAATATTTCTCAAATTGCCCCAGATAGACATCCTCTTCTCTGTTAACACATAAGATAGATCCTAATTCAAAACCACTAAACCTTTTTTGATGGTGTTACTTACATCATGAAGACCCTATAACGTAAAACAAACAAAAAAAAGAAAACAGGAAGAAAACAAAAACAAAAGGACAAAATAGAATATGAAGAGACGAGTAATATCTCTTATATATGGTTCCAGATACAGGTTCCTGAAATTTCAAATCTGGTGCATTACAAACAGCCCATGACAAACAAAATAAAAAATGGACATGATAAATTTGATTTATTCCAGGTAGAGATTTAACTTGAAGGATAGCTATTGTTGTGAGAAAATATAAATGCTACTCTCACATATTTGAGGAGATTAGCAATCTCTTATTCACTTTGATTTTCCATGTCTAGATTTAAATTGGAAAAAAATGCTTTCTATTTAAGTATATTTAAACGTTAATTCCTATGACCAAAGTAAAAATAAGCACAGAAAAAAAAAGCAGAGTTTGGTTTTGGTAGTACTGCTAAACCTCTTCCTCGTCAGGCCAATAGAAGTGATTCACTGCTTGGTTGTGAGTCAAGAAATTTGACTTAGATTATTAACTGACTGTTTTGTTGATTTACCTGTGTTTTTGCAAGTCCAGGTTCATTTAAATGAATTCTAGATCATAGCTTGTCCCTATATGTGCTATATAGTTTTCCCCTTTCACATACTTTCTCTCCATGTGCTTGCCCTTGGAGAAAATTCTGCACATTCCCCAAGGAAGTAGGAGGAGGGAGTTGCCAAAGAAGTTAGTGGATGAATCAGTAGTTAAATTATCTTCAAATATTTAATAGGCCTCTAAGGTATAAATATTCTCTGTGGATCTATTTGATTGCTGTTATCATTTTTGGTGGCTAACTTTCTTCATCACAGAAATGCAATCTATGCTAGTCTATGCAAAATATATTTAAGCTTTCACTGTTGAAATTTATACTAGTGGAATAATCAATGTAATTATTAGGATTATACTTGGCTATGGCTAAATAGAACCAAAGTTCATAAAATGACCCATTTTCTGCAACAATTTAAGAGCTTTAAAAGTTCTTCTCATATAAAAGAGGAGCATTAAAAAAATGTTCATTGAAGATAATCAGTTAGTTATCAATATCTTAAAGATAATATGTGTGAGCTATACACACACCCCACATATAAATAAGGAAATTCAAAGAAAATACTTTTGTTTAGGGCCCTTCCTGGTGATACAGGGGTTAAAAAGCAGCACTATGAAACTTTTTGCAGCCACTGCAACACAAGTTCAATCCTTGACCAGGGAGGTGACCCACATGGCACAGCAGGCCTCCCCTGACCTGCATGCTGCTCCCCTCAGCAGTGTGTTTCGGTATACCTGCCTGTGCTGCTTCCTATTCTGTCTCTGGTGTACTCTCTTACCTCCTGCACCTCTGGCAATGCACCCCAGTTCTCATATGCATAAATAAATACATCTTAAAAATTTTTGTTTAGGCATTCATAAAAGCATCAACAATAAAAACCTCTTAGGTCAATTTGTTTTATTTTATGAAATATACTTAATGCATATAGTAGGCTTTAAGATACACACAAATGTGTCTTTTCTAATTGGTAAAATGTATATTGATATGATTCTTATGGTCAAAGTGATAGGAACCAAACTTAAACTAATTTAACAGCAAATGCAAATTATTGCAAATGCAAATTATTGCAGCAAATGAAATTTATTGACTGATATCGTCCAAGTAAAAGTTGAGCAATGAACCCAAGAGGAAATACAAAGATGATGCTTGGTGCCAGGCATATTTGGAACTAGAAAACCAGATGCCACTGGTAGCATTCCAACCTCTTGTCTTTGTACCTTTTTCTTCTACTACAGACCAACTTTGTCCAGTGCACAATGTTGGAAAAGAAATAATCTAGTTCAACCAAAACATATTTATTACATTTATTAAAATGCTATGGCTAGTTGGGGAGGCTTCAAAAACAAAACATGGCTGCATTTCCAGAAACAACTCTATAATCCTAGCACCAAGAGGGCTGCTGTTCCTGTCCTAACTGAGCTGTGTCCTTAAAAATGGATGCCACCACTACAGCTGTTAGTGTCCTCTGTCTCTGTCCACACAGCCCTAGCAAAACACAGATATGAGGCATACATGCACTTGTAAAAAACACATATATGATATTTTCCCCAATTTTTAATTCATTTTTCATCCAAACACACTTGACAGTTGAACCCATATTTCACCTAGATCTCTAGCTGAAAAATATCTCTAAGAAGTACTTTTAGCTCTTCAACTTCAGCAGCATAAGGAAATACTCGAGAGAGGCTAAAATGGATAGTGAAGTTGAATAATCTGTAGTACATTTTAATGTCATGAAATAAGTTTGGAATATTATATTTGCTGTTTAGAGCTTCAACTATTGGCAAGAGATTGACTCAATAGACTTAGAACTCTTAACATTCACAGGGACTAGCTTGAGAATGCTCTTCTTCCACTGATGAGAATGCTAGACCCATCAAGCACAGAAAGTGGAAAGTCACTTGTATAAAATGTTCATTCCTATGGTGAAGGTGCGGATAGGGGCCAATCATTTATGGAAAAAGACCAATTAGTAAAAGTAGACTTTCATTGTGTGTTTGTATGTTTCCTCCTTCATGTATATGTACATGACTATTTAAAATTTGTATATCTAAATTCAGATATACTGCAGTGAACAGTAAATGCCAATTAAATGATAGTGTTTTTAGGGAATTTGTAATTTAAACTTGGCATAAAAGTTAAGCAAGAATGCTATCTGCTGCTGAATCTTCAAGTTGCATGTTTCTCAGGCAATGTCAGGATAGAAGCAAAGACACAATTTGGGAATAACTGACTGTCCAGAAGAAAGAGAAGAATGGGAGAAATTTTGGAAGACAAAACCTGAAGCCAGATTTTCTCTTCTGAGCAATGTATTATTCATGAAGTCATTAAAAACTATTTTGAAGGTTACTGAAGCAGGGGTATGAAAGGTAAGTATAGAAAAGAACAGATGTAGCAAGACTAGAAAGGAGAATAATGTACATAAGGGATGAATGGGTTCAACTGAACTAGGATGGTGGAAGAAACAATGAAAAAGGTGACAAACTATGGTTTTGTCACACGTAGTTTCAAAGTATAATGCTTCTTGTTTATTTCACAGTTTAGGCAAAGTGTATAAAATTGCATATGGTAAAGGAACATTAAATCATAAACACAGAAAGTCCTTTTTACTGGCATATAATTGACTTACAACATTCTACTTTCAGGTGTACAGATCAGGTGTTGATTTGCCATCCATATATATTGTGAAATGAGCACCACACTAAGTCTATTCACCATCTTTTCTTAGCAACTTTCAAAATTTCAATACCCTTTACTTGTGATATACATGGCCTCTCTTAGACTTACTCATTTTGTAGCCTGAAGTTTGTACCTCTTGATCATCTTCATCTATTTTGTTCACCACTACCCCCACCATCCACCAGCCTAGAAACCAGTCTGGTTTACAGTTTTTATTTTAAAAACAAAACCTTTTTTTAATATAATAATACTCTACATTGATTAATTTGTTTAAAAAAATGTTTAAGTTTAAAGTCCTGGGAAATTGCAAAGCAAAATTTTGAACAGGCACTAACAGAGCTTGCAACAAGGGTGAAAACAGAGTCCTTAGAAATTGGTTGTAATCAATATTCCAAATTCCCATTTTTAAAGAAGGCAGATCTTGAAGATGCATGAAATCTTATCATTTGTTACACAAGATAGTTTGCCTGGTGACAGAGGGAAGAGTTGAAAGGCTCATGTTTCCTAAGGAGAAAAAGGCTAAACTAGTTAGATAAGGAAGCCATGGAAATGAATAGCAATATTTCTGAAATCTGTGTGACTCCTTCATTGTTCTTTGTTAATGCATAAGTAGACTCACTTTAAGATGGCTTCATATAAGTCCTAGTCACCCCTTGTTATTACTCATTTGAATTAGCTGTGTTTTAGGAAGAGGCTGGTAAACATCAGCCAGAGATGGCAGGCTGAGAAATGCTACCCCTTACTTGCTTGGCTACCTTGAGTTTACCTTCCTGATTATAGGAATTAAAATTCAGGAGGATTTTCAATAGTCATTTTAATTGTGTCTTACCACTCTTGCTCTTTAAGCTAGAGCATTAGTTTGAAATAAGAGGATTTGCAGTAGCCATATTTCTCTGTTGTTTTAAAAGGATACACATGAACAATCAATACACAGTAATGAAATGGAACACTTGAGTCGTTGGTTTTTTGGATTCAAATTTCCCTGGTAACAAAGGCAACAAGAAAAGTTTCTTATACAAGTCCTCTCATACCAGAAAAGGTAGTATATTATGGAACTATCTAAATTCCTGTGAGTCAAGACTTTGACTTTGTTTACAAGAAATTGTTCTTCAAGACAATTCAATATGTCTTTTACTTAAACTTTGTTAAAAGTTATGCTTACACAAGTTTGATTATTTCTAATTTGCACTTATATTCAAGTTTGAGTATTTCTATTTTGTAATGATAAGCTTTTACATGTTTACCCTTAATCCAGATCTTAAAGGTTACCTAGAAAAGCTATAG
>NW_004567127.1:25293913-25361865 GCF_000260355.1 Condylura cristata | reverse complement strand
CCTTTTCATGTTACCTCCATAAAAAAGATGTCTGTGTGCTTTTCTATATACAAATGATTCACCTTTATGGGAAATGTTCATTGGTGCCTATAAAACTGTAGTCTCACATATACTTATGATTTGCTACTTTAAAACATTCACTGATGATAAACTACCCCTTATGCTAAAAGCTGTTCTTTTTCTGTTTTTCCCCTCCTAAAGTAAATTAAAAAAATATAATGTGGCTTGAAATATTAAATGCAATTCAGTAGCAGAAAGGATAATTCTAATTCTCTTCTTACTTTAGCTTGGTTCAGAATATAAATTGGAAGAGGCTTAAAGCCTCTATTTCAATTGGCCTTACTTATTCTCCGTCTAACCTTGAAACAAATTTATTGTTTTTCATTTATATTTAAGGTCAGATGAAAGATAAGTTAGGATCTATTACACTGACTACATCAACCAATAAAATGTTTCACCACAGTCTGGGGAATACCAAGTACCTAATCAGAAACAGTGTGAAATATAGTCCAGGTTACCATTCTGTATTCCATGTATACCCTACATGAGAAAATTAACTTCCATTCTTATCTACACAAAGTTCACCATGATAGATGATAATAGAATGATACAATAGTTTAGGAATTCTATTATCTAGGTTACCTGATAAGTTGTAGATAGAATTGCTACATTTGAATGAATTATGTTCATTAAAGGAGTATTTATGTTAAAATATAAAAAGGGAAGTATACTTTCCATCTCCATCATAAATATGGATATTTTGTAATCAGATTTTCTAAAATAAATGAGGCAAAATCAATGGCTGCATCCCTCCCATCCAATAGTATCTTAATATTATCCTATAGCACTCTGATCATTAGCACAAACCTCATTTTCCTCAGAAAATGTTTAACCTTTAAATATTTCCCATGTAGATTATATACAGTAAATTTGATGTATTTTTACCAATAGATTCAATGGTGGAATTGCCACTATAATCAAGGTATAGAGTATTTTTATTGTCTCTGGTACTCTTTGGTATCAATTACTTCTCTTTCCCTACTCTGACAACCACTTCACTACTTTTAGTGCCCAAGTATCACGCATCTTAGAATATCACATGTGAAAATATTGTTTCTGACTTCCTTTAATTACTGTAATGCTTTTGACATTCCTGCAGGTTTCAGTGGGTGTCCGTAATTTGGCCTCATTTTTGTTTATTTCCTGATTGTTAGTTAGCTCATTGCTTCTATCTCCTTTTTCATCTCAACATTGAATAGAAATGTGATAATAGACAGTCTTGCCATTTTTCTGGTCTTAGCATAATTCTAGCTATAAGTTTTTAAATGCCCTTTATCAGACTGGGGAAATTTTCTTCTATTTCAAGTGTTCTAAAAGGTTTTTATCATGAATAAATGTCAAATTTTGACATATATATTTTCCTGAATTTATTGAGATGATCATAAGAGTTTTCTTCTTTGATCTTTTTATGTAGTGAATTATATCCAGTCCTGGAATAAATCCTACTGTTCATGATTTATTACCAGACAATTGGCTAAGATTTTTGTCATGGGTTTTTATATCTGCTTATGAGGTGTAATTGTAAGTTTATTTTCTTTTAATGCCTTTGGGTTTAGCATCAAAGTAAAGCATACCTCCAACTTTTCCACTGGAGAAAAACAACTATTTTTAGAACTTATTAAGTTCCATTTTTATTTCCTTATTAAACATAGGTAAGCAGAAAGAAGTGATCACTTAGGAAATATAAAGAATTTATGAAAATTATTTCTACTCTTGTGGGAGTGTTTTAACTATAAATTCAATTTCTTAAATGAACTTTTATAATTATTTTTCTGGTAGAAAAGATGTGTTCATTTTATCTACAGTTGTGAGAACCTTTATCAGTGAGTTACTTATATAGTCTTTATTTTCATCCTTTTAATATCTGTGGGATTTGTCTCTTTGTTCCTCTCAACCCTAATATTGGTAATGTGTACCTTTTCACATTGGGCAATTTGCTTGTTGCTTTCTTTGATCATTCAGTGAATCAGTTTTTGTATTATTGGTTTCCTCTATTGCCCATACCAATTTCTATATCATTGATTTCTACTGTCATAGTTATTTCCTTCTTTCTGAATAATGGATTTAACTTTTTCTTTTACCTTAAGTTTATAAATTTTTAGTTTAAATGATTAATTGAAACCTTTTATCTATGCAAAAAGAAGT
Organism: Condylura cristata; assembly: GCF_000260355.1. Lineage (NCBI taxonomy): Eukaryota > Metazoa > Chordata > Mammalia > Eulipotyphla > Talpidae > Condylura > Condylura cristata. The sequence goes on along the minus strand of NW_004567127.1, from coordinate 25,359,660 downwards.
ATTGAATAAAATGCATTTCCCTCTGTACACTACTTTTAATGTACTTTACAAATTCTGATATTTTATGTTTCCTCTTTCCAAATGCATTTTAATTTCTTTCAACTTCTACATCACTATAGGAATTATTTAGAAAGGGTCACTAAATTTTAAAAGTTTGGGTATTTATAAAAATCTTTTTATTGTTGAATTTAACTCCATTATAGTCAGAGAACATACTGTGATTTAAATCTTTTGATATATCTAAGACTGTCTTATGATACATAATGTGGTTTGTCTTGGTGACTATTCTGTGTGCACTTGAAAAGAAAGTGTTATGCTGTTGAGTAGAGAGCATCTTATGGATGTCATTATGTCAAGAAGGTTGATAGTGTTGCTTAAATATTTTATTATTTACTGATTTTTTTGGTCTAGTTTCTATAAGTTAAAAGAAAGGAATATTGAAATCCCTAGCTATAGTACTCAAACAAGTCAAGGAAGATAAAAAAATAATTCAACAGAATGTAAACAGCAAAAAGAGAATCCTAGAATCAAATGCATGTATAATAAAATTTAGCTAAAGGAAATGATGAAATTTTACCATTTTCTATTTTTAAGTGCTTTTGTTCATAATAAGAGATTAGAAAAAAATGGTACTGGGGACGTTTATGCAATTTTTTTACTTTACTGTTGTGTTGTTACTTTAATGTATCATGTGTGATTAAAAAAATAAGAAAATTTAAATTTGGTATAAGGTAATGGTAAGTATCTTGATGTGTTCGGATTTAATTACATAGGCATGCTTTCTTTGAGATAAGAAATATCTGAAGGCAGAGGAAATGTGAAATCCAAAATGCTCAGTTCCCCTCTGTCACACCTCACTGAATGTGCCCCATCTCAGAAGCAAAAAACCACTGGGCTTGGGTGGGAGAAAGCCTTCAAATACCAGGTGCTATAGGCTTCTAAAAAAATATTATAGGGAGTTTATAAAGGTCCCTACTCATGCTGAATGCTTGCTATTGTATTTTGATGGCATCCAGAAATCACTGAAGTATTTCAGGGAGTGATTAAGGGGATAACAAGATTTGGCAAGACCACTTTGGCGTGAAAGTAGAAGGAAGACAGAGAGAAGCAACTGAGCAGGCTGAAGTTCCTGTCATTTTATTCAAAACCAATGAAAGCCTAAATGAGAGGGAGTTGCCCAAACTTGGGGAAAGATTTCTGAAGAAATTTCATTTGGGAATTATCTGTAGATGAATAATTAAAGAGGAGAGTTCCAATAAATTTAATCTTGATGAAACCTTGCAAGGGAAATGAGCTAAAAACTTAATAGGAGACCTATTAAGGAACAGATAGATGTTTTGTTAGTTTTAATATATGAATGAAATTGGCTTTAGGACACCTGGGCAGAATTCAGCCATGGATAAGGGAATAAATGAGTATTTTCAAGAGGTTTAGGCCTAGTCGTCTAAGCAATAGGTTTGAGGCAACAGTAAAAATAATGGTTTAGGCAGATACAATAATTTAATACCAAATTTGGGCATATCACATTGTTTAATATGAGCAGGTTAACTGGATAGTTTTAATGAGAAATGAGACTTTGCCTATCTCATTATTTCTGAACAAGATGAAATATAATGAAAAATCTTAGGCTTTCATTTCTGAAATCATTTCCAGTTTGAAATGGTATGCTTTATATTTTGGGCCAAATCTCAGTGTGTGTGTGTGTGTGTGTGTGTCTGTGTGTGTGTGTGTCTGTGTGTGTATATTTCTATTTGTAATTACAGGGCATGATATAATACAATTTTCTCTAAATTAAATCTATTAATCTTAATGGTACAAGTCTTCTTTCTCGTTTCCACTCAAAAAGACAATTTTACAACAAAAGTAGGTACGAATCTGAGGGTTGCTTCTTTAGGCAGTTGAGTGATCTAATTGGATAAGCATCATTAAGTTTAAGAATTCATAATTATTGTGGTTTTTCTGCTGAGTGACTTTGGTTTTTTTCAAAGTCTGTTAAAGAACCTGAACTCATTCTCATATCCCCTTGATCTCCATTACCACCTAAGCACAGATAAGCCATTGTTGAAAATGCTGGAGTCAAGAGCACATTGATCTCTCATAGTAGAAGCAATTTCCTGTTTTCAAAAACTTGTAATGAGATTTTAAAAATACAAACAAATCTAATATATCCACAGTAGATATTACTGAGCTGACAAATGCAGGCAAACTGATGTTTAAACTGTTGTAAGCTTCTCTAACATTCTATTGTTAATTTGCCAGCAGGCTTTTCTACTCAGGTGGAGAGGATTTGAGATGAATGCATAGTTCCTAAAATATACAAACAAAAAGCTGGTTTGTCCAGAACTTATGGTCATTTATATAGCTCATTTACAGTCTCTTAATTACTTAGGAGTTTAGCTTTTATTTCAAGATATGAGACACATAACTACTGTTTTTATAGGGCCGATTTTCTAATATTACAATTTGTACTATGAGAAAACGCAGGACTAATTTTGCTCCTAAGTAGAAGTTGTATGTTGATAATGATCAAAAGACTTCTGCTCTATTAACACCTTTCCTTAGTTACAGTACAGCTTCAAATACAAAGGAGATGGTGAAACACACTTAGGCATACTTCAGCTTATCCCATTGCTTTCAATTCGTATTGAAATAGGTGAGGCAGCAGGTCCTACTAACCATGTGCAATATTTAGCTCCCTGCGTGTCCTCCCACCCCCTATCGTTTGTTTCATTTATTTCTTGTGGGGTCAACATATTCACGAATACCATTTTCTTGAGGGTCTCCCCTTTTGCACCCAATCTGTTACCTCTACCTTTTGCCATGGTAATATTTCCAGAAGACGCTCCTTGTCCATTTTGCAGGGACAGGCTAGCCTGCTCCTTGTGAATTTTGTACCTTAAAATCTCAGAGTGACAAATAAACCTTCTAAATGAGAGATAAAAGACTAAGCCATCCCAGGACTGAAACAGTAAAAAGATGATGATTGATCGCCAAAGGAAAAATGCGTTTCCTTGGTGACCTTTCATTTTACATTCAGACATACTGAACTGCATCTTCAAAAATAAAGTAAATTATAATTTATGTTAACACTGTGTTCTGGGAAAAGCTTGATAGTTAAAGTTTAGTTCTTACCTTTTCTGCTGTTCTGCCCCCTCTTCATTCACTGACGCGTCCTTTCATGTAACTGTCCATCAATTCTGGGCATTCTCCAAATAAATGTAAGAATCCAATGCACTGTTGTCACATGATTTCTGCATTGCAAAGGCCCACATCTCTGATACGATAGCCTCCAAATAATTCCACGTATGTTTGCCTGCTATCATTACAGACATAGTAGACTTGTCTTTTTGTGCCTTACTCAAAATATTATCCAGTTTGTGCCAACTTGAAAACTGTAATTCTAATTCTGGCAAGGATGGAGATGGTTTGTAGGGCTCTTACCCCTGGGCTCACAATCTCAAGGCACAGCTCAACTTCAGGGTGCAACAACCGTGTTTATTTACAAGATGCTGATTGGGATAAGGAAAGAATTTCTAAAAAAATGACCCGCTTTCCTACCCTAGAGTGTCTTCAGGGTCCGGAAGGTCAAGCCAAAAGCTGCTCATGTAAGACAACACTGCCCCTCTGAGGAGAACCTGGAGCTGTGGCACAGTACCAAGGGTGACCCAGATCCAGCTGGGGTTAGTGACAAATGTCACTGCTGGCACAAGCGTATAGCAGAGCTGGGCAGTGCCTGACTCCAGACAGGACAGCTCTCTCAGGTGGTGCCAGAGGACCATGGCAGTTTTCATCACCTCTTCAGAGAGGCTGGGCATAAGCCAGCGACACTCCCACTGAATGAAGCTGACACAAAGGTCTTTTCATGGAGAACTGCCTCCTTCCTAAGCTGAATCAAGCCTCTCAATTTGTGAAGAAGCTTCAAGCCTCTCTTATATCCCCTTTCAGGATACCTCTGATTAGGCCATGTTCCAAATCAGCTGTTTCTTAGACCCGATGGACGCTAGGGCAAGCTTAAAGGCAAGCTTGAACTTAATTGGTGCGATCAGAGATTGCATCTGGTGTGTTTTCAAAACCAGTTTAGGATTCTAAGCCAAAAACCTCAGTGGTGCATCCAGTCTACCCTGCACCTCTCACAGTGAAGCAGGGAAGGCAAGCTCTGCTGTATCTGAATGGCACCATCAGGTTTAAACCCAACCCAAATGTCTCCAAATCTACCATGTTGTTTTTTCTTTAAATCTAAACACGGCCATGTTGGTTTCAGCTATCAAAACCTGCTGCTGAGCTTAGCCTACACTGATGCCTCTCAGCTGGGTCCCCAGCATCTTCAGAGAATCAGGTGCTGTGAGGGCTACTCTTATAAACAGAAAGCTAACAATGATCCAGCAAACCTCTCACTATATATCCATTTTGTTCACAAAAAAATTACTGAAAGCTTATCATCATCAATGACCTACAATAACTGTGAGGCTAACACTGTGCTCTTGCTTTCTCTAAAGAACATGTCATGAATACCATGATGTTTTCATTAAACTAAAAAATCTCCCAAGGTTATTACGACTTTCATTGACAAGATGGGGAAATTGAGGTACATAGAGATCAAGAAGTTCACCGCTTCCTCCCAGCAAGGAAGAGATGGGCATCCTTAAAAACAAACCAATAGCGGCCCTCCCTGGTGGCGCAGCAGGTTAAAGCACAGCACTGAGAATCTAAAGCCGCTTCTGCAAGAGTTCGATTCCCGCTTGCCCCGGAGGTGACCACATGGTGTGGCAGACCTCTCCTGACCTGCCCGCTGATCTTGGTCGATCTGCCTGTTCTGTTTCCCCCTCTGTCTCTGGTGAAGCCTCTTGCTGCCCCTGCACCTCTGGCCTGTACCCCAGGTTCTGTATGCATAAATAAATAAATCTTTTTTAAAAAATGTAAATGTTACTGAAGATACACTGAATTACTTTAAAAAAACAAACCAACAAACAAAAAAACCCAATAGTTTGCACCTCCCTGGTGGTGCAAGGGGTTAAGCACAGCATTATGAAGCTATTCACAGCCTTGGCAGCAAGAGTTCAGTCCGCAGATACAGTGAGCTGACCCACATGACGCAACAGGCTTCTCCTGTCTCTCCTGCTGCACCCCACAGCAGTGTTTTTGGGTGCATCTGCCTGTTCTATTCCCCTCTGTGTCTCTGGTGAATCCTCTCACCCCTTGCACTTCTGGCCTGTACCCCAGCTCTTGTATGCGTACATAAATAAATCTTTTAAAAATAAAAAGCAATAGTGTCCTTCCCTCACACATATCTCACTTCTTATTCAAGAGTCAGAGGTAGATAACCAGGACTGCTTAAACTTCCATAAACCCTGGGGAACTATATATCTTGCCCAAGATTCCTAGGGTTTAGGGTAAAGCAGAAATCCTGAAAAAGATCTTTTAAGATCTATGTTCTTTTCATGAACTCTCACTGTCACAATGATGTCCTTCTTTAGATAGTGATCTTGGATTTTCCAATGGTATATTGCACTCACAAAAAAATGTGCAATTTTGGATGTTTCCAAAATAATAGTTTCTTGTTTTTATGGCTTCAATGTTCTAGGTCCCTAAATTCCTTACTACAAGTTAAGAGTAACTGTGAGTTTGTGAACACTTCAATAACTTTATAAAGTAACATTGCAAACATCTATGTCCACAACTCCATTTGTCCAAAGGAAGCATCTTTGTCTGAGTTCTATTATATGTTTTTAAGCTAAATGAAACACAGAAAGCAATGATTTAGTGTGTTGTATGGACTTGCCAGCACTAGTTCAAATTAGACCTGCCAGATATCCCCTATTTCTCAACTTTGAGCTCAGCGAATAAATTATAAATACTGGCACGATGTTTATATTATTATTTTTATAGCCCACAATTTACGCCCTGCCTGTCCTTGAGAGACTTCTTGTGTTTGTTACTGTCTCCTCCAGGGAGGATTCATCGAATAGCGACTCGACATAGCACTCAGGGAAAATTCAGGCTCTGTTCCATTTCCCAAGAAACATTACTATTCCTCATTGATTGTGTACAGAGGATTAATTATGCTGTCACTTGGTGTATTTACGTCCTTGGTGGTTGTATTGGCTCGCTGACTTTAAAATGACCAAGAGATGGGGACTATTTGTTTTGCAAGCCCTCTCACTGCAGTTTGCTGCTACAGAACAGGTGCCATGTGTGCATTTTAAAACAACTGATGAAGTAGGAAAAATCTTCATCAGCTGGTTATTTTTAGCCCTTAAAAGGAAATAGGGTTGATGTGCTTTTCACTAAATTACTACTAGTAGTGTCTAGTGATTAAAAGCAAATATATTGAGGTTTGATTTTCAAATTTATCACTTATTGGTAATGTGAGCGTGGAAAATTTGATTTAAAACCCTGCACTTCCTAAATGTCTTCAACCTCAGAAACACAGGAAATAATGCTGTCCACATCACCATGTGCAGAGAGGCATACATGAGACAAAGGAAACCAGGTAACAGAATGTCTGATGATTGACTTTAAAATGTACCCATGATTTCTATGTCATTCTTATTCATGGAGATGCTGTTTAGGGAGTCGATAAATATCTAGTCAGTAGTAATGGGATTGACATTTATTTTCTTTTCTTCAGAAGATTCACCTCTATTTATCAATGTATATGTTATATCTACTTTCTTCTCCTCAGACAGCAAAAATAAATGATCACCATTTAAAATATTTCTTCTTGGACATTTATTTTTTTTTCTCCTTAGCACCTGATATAAAAACTTCTCAAGTAAAATTGTGAGTTTTACAGTTGTCTAAAGGCAGGCCCATGATTAACCTTGAAATATGATTGTTTCTTTGGATTTAGCCAACATCAGCAAATAAAACATTCTCCCTTTCTCTGCTGGAGCCACATGGGGTTTCTGTCAGCACAATAATGGAATAGAGCTTACCAGATGCCTGACACTTGCCATTTCATTACTTGCCTACTGTTCAGCAAGAACCCTGCTCAGCAAGAACCCTGGTTTCTCTCTGTAATCCTTGCCCAGAAGGAACTAGGGTACTCTTAACTACAAATCTTACTCATCACAATTCTACTCAAAACTTATTGAGCATTTGCTATCCTATTTGGGAAAAACCCCAAAATCCTTCCACAACCTACATGCCCTCCCACAAATGAATTCCTGTCTTCCTCTCTGCACTAATCTCCTGTCCTTTCCTCCTTCAATGCTAGGTTCTATTCATTTTGGTCCATAAGACAGACTTTGTAGACCCTGCAAGTTCACCTTGACCTAGAATCTTTCATTTGTGCCTTCTCCTAGAAGTCTTCCCCCTCACATCTTCAAATACCTTCCAAAGTCACATCTGCTAGGTTTCTGTCAATCCATCATCTCTGTTGAAATACTTTCCTCACTGCCCTCCCTTGAAAGCACTCCTCTTTCATCACTTCTGTCTCCTTACCCTACTTTACTTTATGTGAAATTTTAATCATTTGGAATCTTAATTATTTGAATCATTACTTGAAATTTTAATAATTTCTGTACTTATCTGTTATTTGTCTCTGCCACTAGAGTGTAAGCTGTAAGAAGGCCAAACTTTTTACCAGTTTGTTAATGGCTATAACCTTACATTACAACATTTATTAGATCACACACTAAGGTGAATATGTTTCGTCTTTTAGTTAGCTTGCTCTTGCCATGAGAATACCATCCATTCCATTCACCACAATCTACCTAGTTAATCATGTATATATTAATGAATAGACCAATAATTATATTTTTTTCCTGAAATCCTTTTAAACGCTGCTAGATGAAAATTCAGAGCTTTGAATCATTTAAAACTTTTCAATATTTCCAAGATTTCATCCACAAAATACCAAAATTCTGTTCTAACCAGCTCAATAAGTTTCAGTAATCTTCCAATCAACAAAACAGAATTTCTGTTCTACCTAGTTGGAAAAATTGTGAGAATCTGAATTACTGCAAATGTGATATCCTATTAATGAGGTTGAATATTAATTAGATTGTTTTTATATGATACAAATAATTAGATTGTAGTATTCAAATGGTGGAGATTTAGTAAAAGTGTTTTAGTTTTCGAGAACAAACCTGTAAAGCAAAATGGAATGTGCACTAAACTTGTGACCTTAAGCTATGGATATTAGAACAATTACTCTCAACTGTCCTGTTTATAGAATCACCCTGAAATGTAGAACAACTTAGTACTCTTCCTAGAAGCTATTTTTCTCTAAGGTTACACTGCAATTTTATCTCTTTATAATATATTCATTACAGTACATTTTAATAGGAAACGATACAGTCTCTAGCAAAACCTTAAAGAAAAAGTTCCTTTCAGTAAAGAAGCTTTGAATAATACACTCAATAATTTAGGAGAATATATGGATTTTTCAGTGTTTGAACAGAGTTGGATAGAACTAAAAACATATTCAGATATAATTACAACCTGCTTAAAAATAAGAACCATAGCCTTATAAAAGTTCTCCCCAACCCCTGTGAGGTAGATTAATAATGAAGGAGTTACTCTTTCATCTTATTATCCTTTTTGATAATCTTATTTTCCACCCCATCCCAGACAAGGTGTTGAAAACAAAAGATAAACAAACCAAGAGAATACTCAGTGTTTACTATACTAGTAAACACACACACACACACCTAAACCTAGTTACTCCTAATTAGAAGAGATGGTCTTTCCAGGATGTGCTATAATGTCAAAATTCTCCCAAGTGGTCAGTATATCTACCATATAATTAAGCAGTTAATAAAATATCTTGTTGAATGTCTTCAAATACATTGTTACTCTGAAATCAGATAATCCACATTTTAATATGTAAATCCATGATTAATTAGTTTTTTTAATTACAAAATGTCTAGCATAATGAAAGACTCATAGTAAACAGTAATCAAAGAACACATTTCCATGTTCACCTAGGTCATAGTACAAATGAGTCACCCTTTATATTAGAATAGAAAAGGTAAAGATGCTAAATTACATAATCTTTGACCACAGATTTCAGATCCAAATTTCCAATCCCAAATGTTCCATTATAAAAAGAAAAATCTTTGTTGTAATTTTTATTTTCTTGTGTAGTTTTTTTTTTTACTCATTCATTTCGTATGCTGAAAAGCTTCCCCAGTAGAATGAAAACTCCACAAGGATAGAAATGTTTGTCCAGTTTTGTAACTTTTTTTTTTAAAGATATATTTATTGATGCACACAGAACTTAGGTACAAGCCAGAGCTTCAGGGGCAGTAAGCGGATTCACCAGAGACAAAGTAGGGAGCAGAACAGGCAAATCAACTAAGTACACTGCTGAGGGGAGCAGCGGGCAGGTCAGGAGAGGTCTGCTGCACCATGTGAGTCTCCTCAGGGCAAGGGATGGAGCTTGAAGCGGCTGGGGCCAGCTTGCACTACTGTGTCTTAACCTGTTGTGCCACCAGGGAGACCCTGTTTTGTCACTATTTAACCCGAAATGATTAAAACAGTACCTGACACCTAGAAGAGCCTCAATAAGTATTTGTGAATGAATGAATGGAAGAATATATAATTTCTATCTTCAGTATCATTAGAAATTTATCAGTGCACCCTACTTCATCTATATCAATATCCTCCTAAGTGAGAAAATAAATTAATGTACTTTGTAATAAGATCATGATGTCAATAAAATTCTCCAATATACTTATGCACTAGAAACATATAAATATGTTAATATTTTAGAAATCAGATTGAATCTTAAAATTTATATGTACACACAGTATAATGGTATTTTAATCTGCTTCAAAAGCTTGTTGGTCTGTGCTTTGTTCATTATAATTAATGTTTTGCAAGAATCGAAAGAATCTGGTCATTTGCCATATGTTATCATATAAAATTTTAGCTCCAACTGTGTTGTGGCTATTTGTAATTGTTATGAACAACATTAGTTTAGAATGGTATTATGAAATTTATATGCTTTTCAAGAAGAGATATTTCCTTTCTGAAACTCTCTTAAATACTCAGATAGCCAAGGGTAGTAGCCCACAGAACTAAAAATAGTTTAGGCTGCATAGATAATTTTAGTTACATTGAAAAGACTAAATATAACATCCATTAAGTGTATATATGGACCTTTTCCAGTTTAGTAAATTGTAATTGATATACAATACCAAATATGTTTAATGTGTACAGTATAATGATTGATTTTACATAGGAAGTAAAAAGCTAATCTTAAAAAAAAATTCATGCACTAAGTAGTAATAGTTCTATCTTACATAACAAATATAAGTAAAATAATAGTAAAGTTGACAGATAAAATATAAAACAGATTTATATGCAAGCCATTTTCTGTCTTGGTTCAATCAGAATGAGTTGTCCCCTTAAGTAGTAGACCCCGACAGTATTTATTGAACACCTACTCTACAGTGTGCCCTGTGAAAGGTGCTATTCAGGCATTGAGATCTCTAACTTTTGGATGAAAAAGTTTGGACTTAAAATGGTGATCAACTTGGGCCTTCCTGGTGGTACAGGGGTTAAGTCTCAATGCTATCAAACTATCACAAGCCAAAGCAGCGGGAGTTCAATCCCAGGCCAGGGAGCTGACCCACATGGTACAGCAGACCTCTCCTGTCTCACTTGCAGCTCCCCTCAGTAGTGTATTCTGTCTCTGGTGAGTTCTCTCAACTCCCTGCACCACTGAACTATATCCCAGTTCTTGTATGCATACATAAATAATTTTTTTTTTTAAAAAAAGGCAATCAACTTGCTAAGAACACAGTTACACAGGTTACATCAGCAGTGGAGCCAGATCAGAATCAAGGCAACTTGTTTTGTTTGAGTGATTGTTCCCTCGCTTACAGGGCTGACTTCATTTCAGGGCAGCCTCAGGCTAGTGCCATAGAGCAGCCTTCAGGGGCACATCAGCTTCATCTGTGAATTGCCTGTCTAGTCGCCTAGATCCATACATATGCCCACTCCATCCCAAGCTTGCTGGCTTTAAGATTTTGTTGTTTCTATTTTGAATATCTGTGTTCTTAAAACCATTCTAGGAATTGTTTTTACTACCCAATAAAATATCTCATGTGTACGTAGAGGGAAAAAGAAATTCTTGATAATTTCAAACAAGTGGCATGCATTTTTATTTTGTACTGGGCTCTCAGATTAGTAATCCATTCTGTTTAACATCATCCCTACCAATATTTTGCAAAATTATTTCACTCTGTTTTCATTCACCTTATTGCTAATTGAATGATATTTTTTATTTTAAAAAGCTACCACATGCCCCAAAGGTGTGTATTTATTAGTCAACTGTCCTATGAATCCATTTCCTACCAACCTAATCTTAGTCTCAATGTATTAGGCAAGGGTTGCTCTGTTTTATGTTTGTCACTCCTAAGTCTCCACTAAAGCTCCATCTGGGAATTAAATCTGCATTATTTTGTTCCATTTCAGACCATTCATTATAGGCTACTCTCCATCCTCAACCATTTTCCTCTTTCTGATTATGGTCAAGACTGTTAATTCAATTTTTTATTCAAACAGGGATAAAGAATAATGGCAAAGGTTGAAAATAGTCATTCGTTCTAGGTTCCAGCTCACTCTTCATTAGCAATCGCAACTCAAAGACTTGATCGAAAGAAGTACACCAGTGTAATGCTGCTCTTGTTCTCCAGTTATTCCTGTTAGAGTATTTATTTCTTCTCTTTTTTGCCATTAAGAGTTATTATATGCTTTAAGTTGCTAAAGGGGCTTTTACGAAAGCAGGCAAAATGCATTTATGTCATATGGAGACTGCATGCTAATTACTAATCTGACAGGGTGTAATAACAATACAAAAGCATCAGTGAAGAGAAAAAATGAGCAGAATATGCAATTATTTTATGAAAGAGTTTCTTTCCTTGAGGGAGAAATCTGCACATTTACCATCTGCAACAAAGGAGATGTTGAACTACATAAGTGAATTACCCCAGCTCTGTGTACTTGTGAAAATGGAATAGGATGAACTTGAAATGACGTTAAGTAATTTTGTTAGAGTCAAAAAATAAAAATAAAGAACACCAAAAGGCATGACTAATATAGTGAGCTCCAAAGATGTATTTTCAACATCTTTCCCAAGGACTATAGAGATACATTTGAGAAATCAAATGTGAAGTAAAGTAATATAAATTTTCCCAGATTAAAAAATACATATGGTATAAAGCCTTCATTATTCTTCATAATGCATGTGAACTAAACAACTACAATATGTGAAAGGAAGAGGAATCCGTATATTAGCACTCCAGCCTAAGTGTTAGTAATGATTTTCACTAACAGCACATTTATCCAAAAAGCTAAATAATCTGATTAAGATTCTAGTTAGCGGCCCTCCCTGGTGGCGCAGCGGGTTAAAGCACAGCACTAAAAAGCTTAAGCCACTTTCACATGAGTTATATTCCCTGCCTGCCCCGGAGGTGATCCACATGGCCTGGCAGTCCTCTCCTGGCCCGCCCGCTGCTCCCCTCAGCAGTGTACTTCATCAATCTGCCTGTTCTGCTCCCCACTCTGTCTCTGGTGAATCCTCTCACCCTCTGCATCTCTGGCTTGTACCCCAGTTCTGTATGAATAAATACATCTTTAAAAAAAAAAGACTCTGGTTTGCTTTTAAAGTCAGTATTATTTTAAGTGACCATAGAGGTCAAGGGCTTTCTTGCCAGCCTAAATTCTCATAATGTGTGTTTCCCTTAATTTTGATAAGCTCCACTCATAGACTTCCAAAGGAAAAAGAACAATAGCTACTCCTTCACCTATTTAGTGGAGGAGTAAGTATTGTCAAGTAATTAGGGAATAAAAACATTATGTCAGCAATCTAATTTTTCTATGGTCTTACAAGTATAGCTTTATTTTACTATAAATAATGCTAAATAACCCAGATAAGTTAGGTTTTTATGAGAATAAAATGTGCGTTTAAAGTCTAGGGAGAGCTAGGGATAGCTGCTTGTACTAATCTTACTTGATATGTGGATTCCAATACCTGGCGACATCACACGTTGGTCCAACACCTGGTGACATCACATGTTGGAATTGACCAGGAACTTTCAGAAGGTTGCAAAGGTTGCAAAGAATTGTTCAAAGATTGGTTTTTTTTTAAACTCATTATTTAAATATTTATTTTTTTAATTTATGCATACAAGAACTTGGGTGTAGACTAGAGGTGCAGGGCGTGAAAGTGAAGAGGAATCACCAGAGACAGGGTAGGGAGCAGAACAGGTGGACCTACTGAAATACACTGCTAAGGGGAGCAGTGGGTGAGACAGGTGAGGTCTGCTGTGTGAATTAGCCACCTGGCCAGAGACTGAACTGAGGCCACAGTGGCTATGGCTTCATAGTACTGAAACTTAACCCCTTGTGCCACCAGGGAAGCTCTCAAAGATTATGTTTTAAGTCAGGCATGATGCCAGAACAAGGATTAAATTAATATGGTTGGAGGAAAAGCATGTTTAGGAAAAAAGGTGTGTGTTAAATCATATATGCATGATATTTAAACATAAATTCATTTGCCTCTTTTCTCTCAACTGTCTAAATTACTTAGTATCTTGGAAATAACAGAAAAAATGAGTATGATTTTAATGTTACTGTCATTTTATTGATCAAACTTTATTCTAGATTCATGTTACTTAAGACAGTGAGTATCTTATAGTGTTTATGAATCTTCTCTTTCTCATTGATAAAGTGGAAGAGGGTGAACATTTAATAACTATTGTCCCTCATTCCTTGTTCACGTTCTGCACCAACTGCCAAGCTAGCTTCCTGTTCTGCTAACTAGAAGAATATCCATGGGTTTTCGTATAGGAAAAGCATCATTTCCCACCCTGATTTATGAAGGTTGATAGTAGTGTCAACAGCTACATTTAAACTACTCTGGTCCCTAAAGTGTTCACTATAACATCATCCTCAAGTCCTATCTGTTCTACATGATAATTTCTTTGGTCAGAGTTAAAATCTGTACTATACCAAAGTCTTCTGTGGTCTTTAATATAGACACTAATAATTGCTATAATAAGCAGAACTAAATCCCATTATTCTTCAGTCAAATCTACTTTTAGATACCAGTAAAGACATAAATTACTTATTAGTTTATATCAAAAGAACTGCTAAAACTCAAACATAATTTTTGTCTAGTATAAGCAACATTTTTGCTTCTATTTTGATTATCACATGATGATATTTTTTGAAGGACATATTAAATATCATCAAAAGTTAACTTATTAAAAAGTAGTGATTCCAACTGTTGTGTGATAATAGAGGGAAAGAAATTTAGCCAACACCTGTTTCTTTAAAATTCACAAGCTGTTAAATTATAGTTGTCTGTATAGATTATTTCACATATTCTACAGGCAGAGAAAGTGTCTTCTCTTTCAAGTTAAAGGACAATGCCAACATGTGTTAAAGTGAAAAGAAATGTCTTTAATGAGGTTGTCACTTGCAAACTGAATCTTCACATATTTTGGAAATATTTTACCCACTAGTCAAAGATTCTTTGTCTATATTAGTTTCTCAATAAAATCCCATAATTGTATTAAACTGTATTATTGACCCTAATTTGCAGAAAAGTAGACAAGTCAAATCCAATGTATAAGTTTGTTCTATAACAAATGTAATAGAGGAAAAATGTTAATCAAAATAAAATCGACTACCATTTAGTTTAATGTTTCTTTTGGAGAAGGTTTCCCTTTCTCTTTATCTTAATTATTCATTTTTCTATCAAATCTTTCATATTCTAAACCCTACCTTACAACCTAACTTACTGCCTCAAGGTTGTCCAGGTAAACTTTCCACTGAAAATAAGTTCATTCATTTGTCAATTCTTAACTCACAATATTGAGAAAGTTGATAGATTCATGCCTATTCCCCAATGATGTCACAACCTAAGTCATTGGTCAATATACTATTAGGTTTCCTTGTCATCCTCACATTGAGTAGACTGGGAAATAAGAGGAAGAGAAAGTAGTAAAAAAATTCCACCTATTTGTGGGCCCTTGATGTTCAAATCTGTGTTACTCAAAAATCAATTGTAGCAAGAAAACTAGAATCAATCTATGTGAGACTCTTAAGCAGTCTTGGTTTACAATGAATGCTGATTGACTTAGCCTATTCAATTTGATATAATAAAAGAGTAAAGACTGAGAATCTTATAAACACATAAATTGATTTCTCACTTTTCTGAAGATGAAGAAGTCCAAGGTCAAGGTAGGTAAGATATGGAAACAACCAAAATGCCCAAAAATAGATGAATGAATAAAGAAGATGTGGTGAATCTATGCAACAGAATATTATTCAGCAATCAAAAAAGAGAAATGCATGTCATTTGTAACAATATGGATGGAGCTGGAAGGGATTATGCCCAGTGAAATAAGCCTGAAGGAAAAAGAAAAGTATCAGATGGTTTCACTTTTAGGAATGTAGGGGAACTAAATAAAAGACTAGGAAAAAAACAATTATAATAAATTTAAAAAAAAAACAAAATTAACAGGGAATTATTAGTTAGAAACTCTGTAGGGGAGTCAGAGGGAGTGAGATCAAAACAGGGGACGGGATGTGTTCTTATGCAAGGGACTATGGTGATGGTGCATGGGTGAATTAGTGATGGGAATTTTGCAGGGAATACACCTGAAAAGAGAAAGCATGCATTGCACAAAAAGGAAGAACAATGTAAAATATATACAAAATTAAATTATAAAAAATAACAGTTACCTGTTAAGATTGTTTTAATGAATAAAAGAATAGGAAAAAAGCTTTTAGGCCACAGTTAAATAATGTGCTCTTACCTGTGATTCATTCTTTTTGCATTAAAAAATAATAATAATAAGAGCACAGAAATTGGCATAGGTCTGAATATCCATTCCACAGTCTGATTCTTCAGGCTCGCAGGGATCACATAGTGAGGAAGGTGAAAGAAGGTAGGAGATGGGAGGGATATCTACTTTGTAGACTTCTGTGTTTCTATTTCAGGGATCAATAGTGGGCTCCTGGAGCATTTGGCAAAGTTCTTGGTTGACTTAAGTCAGTAAGTTGGTTCAGTAAGTCACTTCTATTTTGCACACTTTGGATTTTTATTTCTCAAAGATAAAGGGTATCTTACCCAAATGAAAAATCCAAAGCAAATGCTATAGCTTAGGACACTGTTTAATAGTAATATAATGTGTTCCACAAAACGTGCTTTTCCATGTCTTAGTAGCCACATTATAAAGTTAAAACAAATAACTTAATTTTTATGGTGTATTTTATTTGCCTAGCATATCAAAATATTTTCATTTTAACATATAATCAATATTCATGAGATTTTTTATGTCATACAAAGTTTTTGCAACATTTCACTCTCAACAATTCTCATTTTGAACTGGTTCATTTCAAATGCCCACAAGCATAAGTGGCTGTTGGCTGCCACATTGGATAACCCTCACATCTAACCTTTCCCTGTGTCAGGGGAGTGGGGATGACATCACCATGACCAGAACTACATTACTGCAAAGTCTAACAATGACTATTTCATGTATATTTAGTTAGTTATTGGGGCTTCCTTTAAGATATATGTAGATCTTCATTGTAATGAAGATACATGACAACACTATGGTGAAAAAACTACAACTATAAAAATATGCTCCTGGTACTATTGACTGGGGGTGGGGGGGAAATAGCATCTATATTTTCTATGGTAAAGATTTTTGAGAAAAGTCAATTTATCTTATAAAAAAATATAAAAGATTTTTACATCATAATTCCATTTATGGGTATTAATTTTCCTGTGTTCCACACATACATTTTTATAATTTTACAATAAAATGTATTTGAAAAATTAGTTGGGTAATTGAAAACTTATTTCATCATAACCATTTATAATAACCACTTAAAGAGAAAAAAATTAGTACAAAATATATGTCAGCTATAATCTCTGTTTAAAAAAAAAACAGGAGACATACATGAAGGCATCCCAAAACATGTATGAAATTTCTATAAAATGATTTCTATAGATAATAGGGTAAGAGAAAAAACTTTTTGCTCTGTGTAATTTTCTGTAATGAGAGAGTTTGGAAATTTTGAATTTTTTTTTTTGTCTTTCAACTTAAGTTTTATCAAATCTAAAAGTGGATAATTTACTTTTTACCATTCATTTCTATTAATTTGATTTTATGTTGCTACCATGCATTTGTTAGCCTGCTGCTTTGTCCTAAATTAAATGTATTTCCAAGGCTATCAGAAATTCAAGCAGATGCCATGAACATGTCAGCCTATTCAGACAGTCTAAGCAGTGGGAGGATTTATTTTACACAATTTCTACTTATTTATATCATGCACTGCATTTATACCATACATCTCCATAGCATTGTCACTTCTGACAAACTTCAGAGAGACTTAAAAATCACAATTAAAAGGGTAGTAGTTTATCAAGTAGGACATCTCATTTAACAATTGATTATGTTCATAGTAGATTCATTCTCTTTAAACAAGACTAGAGAGCCCTTGATATTCTGGAGACCCAAAGAGTTCATGTACATTTAAGAAATATTTTATTTATGTAACAATAAGGTCATCATTTTTATGAGTTAGTCATCAAGAGCACAGATACTCTAGATTAAAAATGAATAAATCAGGCTCTCCCCTGGTGGCACAACAGGACTCATCACTACAAGCTAGCAGCAACCGCTTCAGTGTAAGTTCGATCCCCAGCCCCGGAGGTGACCCACATGGTGCAGCAGACCTCTCCTGACCCGCCCGCTGCTTCCCTCAGCAGTGTACTTCATAGAGCTGCCTGTTTTGCTCCCCACTCTGTCTCTGGTGAATCCTCTCACTGCACCTGAACCTCTGGCCTGTACTCCTGAATAAGTAACTTAAAGTAACTAAATCTTTAAAAAATAAAAAAAATAAAAATAAATAAATCAAGATTCAGCAGCGAATGAAGAGGCCATGCCTAGAGAGTTTTGGTAGCTGAACAGGTGGAAATTTAGAACAAATCCCAATAATCTTAAACTGCCTTTCTCCTGAGAAGCCTGTTTATCTAAGTAAAGTGGTTCTGCCTGTTAGCAGGAGGTTCGTTCTTGGTCAGAGACATTAGGAAAAACCAAGGAGTACCCATTAAGAGAAAAAAATGTCCCTGGTGCCTCTTCTAAGGGTCCATACCACCCCACCCACACAAAGGATAGTAATCATCCTCTAGTGTGCTCAAAGATTTTAACAGTAAGAGAGAAAAAGATTAGGGAGAGAAGAATTTCAAATAAAAGACTCCTAATCAAACTGAAATCCCCTATCTCTTCATAGGCAAACTCCCAACCAAACATGCAGGACCCAAAGCTAAGCTGCCAGGAGAATGAATTCAATCAAGGCACCACCCTGTTCAAGACAGAGAGAAAAAACCAGAGATCAGACAGGGAGGAGGAGGCTGGGGAAGGAGAGACCTGGAATTCAAAAGTAACATCTAAACAGGATAATCCACCAGGATGGTCAAAATGAGGACCTCCCTTGTCCTGAAGAGACTGCCTGGAAAAGTGCAACAGCTGCATGGAGCAAAGACCAGGAACAGCCTGCCTGTAGCCTCCCTGTTCCCCACACAACAGCCATTTATGCCTTCCTCTTTCCCAGCATCTCATATTCAGGAAATCCACTTCACTGCATGCTGACAGCTGAAATGCAAGGCATTCAGATGTTCCTGGCACAGAAATGGGGCTGAGTTTGTCACTCACCTGGTCACAGTGGTAGGACCTAAAATAAATCAGAAGTTTCCTGGAGGCTGTATGAGAGGGACAGACTTCAGGGGGAAGGGGATGCAGAAAGGTTGGTAGGTGTCCATTGCATTTACTTATCAAGAGAGGAAGTTCATACCCCACGGACAGTTTGGAGGCAGAGAAAAGAGGCCACATTCTGGACATGTATCAAAGGTACAGTAGTAGTATTTCTGACTGAATACCAGGTTTGAGCAAATGGAGTACATGCCGCAAAATAGTTGAAAACACACACACCTTACAATGCAGAGATCCCCCTGGAAGGTATATACTTTAAAGGTATTTTTACCTACATGCACAAGGAGACAGATACAAGAATATAGAATTAAGCATTGTTCATTACTGGTTATTTTGTTCCCATCATCAGAGTAACAGATAATCAGAATATGACATCTTTAAGACATGTAACACTATTCACAAATAAAGTGAACTAGATTTCTATGTATTAATATGACATTATATGTTTGTGAAAAAGTGAAATTAATAGATATACTACAGTGCTCTATTTGTATGCATATTGTACATACATGGGGCTTTATAGCACTTTTGAACTGATTGGTTATTAATTATTTTATCATTAGCGTGTTATATATTCTGTCCACACTTAAATAGTCCTGCATCAATAGATGCTTAGAGCTTGCAAAGTACTTTAGTTTTTCTGTTTTTTTTTTTTTTTTTTAAAGATTTATTTATTTATGCACACAGAACTGGGATATAGGCCAGAGGTGCAGGGGCAGTGAAAGTCTTCATCAGAGACAGAGTGGGGAACAGAACAGACAGATCAATGAAGTACACTGCTTAGGGGAGCAGCAGGCAGTCAGGAGAGGTCTGCAACAACATGTGGATCACCTCTGGGGCAGGAGGAGATCCAACTCTTGTGGAAGTGGCTTTAGTTTCTTAGCACTGTGCTTTAACCTGCTGCGCCACCAGGGAGGGTCCCAAAGTACTTCAGTTTTATGTATTAGTATCTCATATACTTGTGATATTGGCAGAGAGGTAGGAAGATGTCTTTTTTTTCTTACTTACCTAAGACATTAATTATATGACTTTCTGGAGTTAAAAAAAAATAGAATTGCCTTTCTTAAATGAGATCTGTGATGGTAGCAAAAGTAAAAGAGGAATCTATTTATTCTAACTGAGAGAAATTCTTGATGGGAGTGTTGAAGAGGTAGAATGCATGTGATATTAAGTTAAAAATGTATTCAGTTGTTATGAAACCAAAAACAGAGAGATTGTTGACTCCACAGA
Source organism: Condylura cristata (assembly GCF_000260355.1). Taxonomy (NCBI): domain Eukaryota; kingdom Metazoa; phylum Chordata; class Mammalia; order Eulipotyphla; family Talpidae; genus Condylura; species Condylura cristata. Next base: position 25,339,684 of record NW_004567127.1, on the reverse strand, counting down.
ATAATAGAACATCAATTATTTCAAGGGAGTAAATGTAGTAATTAAACCTAAGAAGCTAAACACTTTAGAACTGAATCACAAACCTAGCCAGCTTAGCAAAAAATAAGAATATTCTGCAATGTTTTCCAATAGCAAAGCTGAGTTACAGCTCTTGAAATTTCTGTCATTCCAAAACCTTAATAGCTATGTTAAACTCGGCATAAACAAAATATGAAATATTAAGCAACGTATGTACAGATACATTATATATGAAACACTTCAAAGTCTCTCCATGCTACACAAATCTAAGATATTCAACTCTATAAACATAGATATATGAATCTAAGAATAATAATAAAAGCTTTCTTTTAATCATAATCAAGGGCCATGCATAATGAAAATTAAATTACTTAACTATTTCTGTATGTTGCATTATTAAAGTCTTACTTAGGCATGAAGATCATAGGTATTAATAGTCACCCCATATTATAGATAAAGCATAGAAAGGATAAATGAATCATTCAGGTAATAGGTGGTTCTCTGAAATCCTGTAATCCTGCTAGTGGAACTTCTACAGTTATAGGAGATGATAATCCTCCCTGGATCGTAGTATAACTTGGTACCTGATTTTTATTTTGACATCAGTAAGATCGTGGGCTTGCTGGTGGTTTATGGGTTAAGTCTCAGCAATACCACAGCAGCCAACCACAGCAGCCTCAGTTTGATACCCCAGCCAGGGAGTGACCCACATGGCACAGCAGACCTCTCCTGTCTTGCCCGCTGCTCCCCTCAACAATGTATTTCAGTAGATCTGCCTGTTCTGCTCCCCACTCTGTCTCTGGTGAGTCCTCTCACCTCTGGCCTATACCCCAGTTCATCTAAACAAAATAAATACAACCTTATAAAAATATATTGGGAAGACCTGGGTTCATATTGTGGCTTAATGACTTTCCAATTGGGTTATTTAAAAAGAAAATCTTGTGTTTTTCATTTATAAAATTACCTGCCCACTAACTTCATTATAGAGATGTAGTAAAAACACTGTGAGAATTAGAGAAGTAATGCAGTTTTAAAATAGTCCCCAGTGTCTAGTGAGTTATATCTAATTTCTTCACATATTTTAAAAATTATCATCAGGCAAATATGAAGATAATGGCTAATCTTAGACTGATACATTATTTGAATCACAGGAGACAGCAACAAATTAGGAAACATTTAGTTGACCATATTTGGAGTGAATTACAATTTTAACACATTAATATATTAAAAGTCATGAAAAATCTATACTAATAATCATCTAGAATTAAGCATAGATGTAATTTGATTGCTATAACTGTCCTTTGTTGAAGTGGGAAAAATCTCATAATAGCGTTTCTGTTCACCTGTTTAATCATTCATGGCATTCTTTGACCACTGCACAATATTAGAATGTGACAGTTGATGATTTAATTTATATGTAATTAGATTTTACTGTTTCCATTTTTCCTTTACCTCAATATACCTACTTGACCTCATGTAAAAACCTTCCAATTACTGGGAAAATATAATGTTCAAAATTACAAGGGAGTTATTAGCAATGATCTGTCCTTAACATATAATAAAGAAAATAGCATACTTTGAACATAGATTGGTCTAATATATTATTGGATTAAAAGTAAACCATGTTTTAGGCCCTCCCTGGTGGCGCAGCGGGTTAAAGCACAGCACTGAGAAGCTAAAGCCACTTTCGCATGAGTTCGATTCCCGCCTGCCCCGGAGGAGACCACATGGCGAGGCAGACCTCTCCTGACCTGCCCGCTGCTCCCCTCAGCAGTGTACTTCGTCGATCTGCCTGTTCTGCTCCCCATTCTGTCTCTGGTGAAGCCTCTCGCCGCCCCTGCACCTCTGGCCTGTACCCCTCAGTTCTGTACGCATAAATAAATAAATCTTTAAAAAAAAAAAAAGTAAACCATGTTTTACTGATGGGTATCATTGTACTTGATGCAGAAATAATTTGGTAAAGAATTATATTTTTGTTAGTGCTTTCATATTCAGTGATAAAACATTGATTTCCAAATCTCCTTTCATGAATTCCTAAAACAATAGCCATTTAAAAATGGAAATATATTTTTTCCTCAGTCTCTCTTTCATTCTCTGTCTCTCATTAACCTACCAAATGAGCACACCTATAATTAGTCCTCAATTTACTTTTCTAAAACAATTTATCTCACCCAGATCTTTAAATAAAACTGGAGTACATGAGTGAAGCAGTTTTCATAAGAAAGGGATGTTTGGAGAAACTAATTAACTCACTGTACTCAAATATGTAAATAAAAAGTGCAGTCTAATATTACAATTATATTGCGTAAAAAAATTTTGGTTGAACTAAAGCCTAAACCATTCATAAATTTAAGCAATTACGTACTCCCCTATGAATGTAATTCACTTTGTACTAAAAGCATCATATTAAATCAACAAGCTATATCAAGGCCTGATTGTGAAAATCAAATCTTAATGCCCCTTAAAAGAGATAGCCTCATGAAATTAAAACATGGAAAAATAAAAATAATCAAATTAAGAGAGCACTGTAGGTATATTAATTCATTGCTATCTGATCTATAATTAATCCTTCAGTGTTAAAGTCTGCATTACTAACTCCTATGTAAAATGTTCCTGAAAAACAAGCCAAAGAAGATATTCTATATCAAAATGAATTTGATCAAAATTGATCGTCATTACACAGTACTAGGAGAAAGCAAATGTAGCACATAGACAAAAACATGGACTCTGAGAACTAATAAGTGTGGATTAAAATCCTGCTACTCATTTAAGAAGTCTCTCTTCTCCCTAACTTAATTCAGTTGAAGATCCAGTCCTACATACTGCCTTATCAATGAAACCTTCCCCCAACCACTACAGACCACCTGATTTTCCAATACCGTAAGCATTCATTCTTAAATTATTTTTGCTATATAAATATTGATCTTCATAGATAACATATATCATAAATTTAATTAATTTTATAAATTACTGTATTTTTCTCATATATAATTTGCAAATTTAGACTTCACTATATTTGTAAGTTTAGATTATTAGACACTAGATGGTAAATGGGCCAACCCTCACAGTGCCTGGCATACTCACTTGCACAAAGTTTGTGTTCAGTAAATATTTGCCTTCTAAGTTGACAGAAAGATGTTTATCTCAAGATAAAAGATTAAATCTACTGACCTTAACCTTATAAGTGTAAATGAAGCAGAAGATACAGTGACTCTGAATTAAGAGTAATTCGTGTTATGGTTGTTAAAATTGGTATCTCAATCATATCTCATAATAAATAATTTATAACAAAAACAAAATAAATGAAAGAAGTAGGAAAAAGAGAAGATTTTCACTTAAGAACTATACTAATCAATATAGAAGTGGCTATCTGATCTAGATTAAAGAATCCCGATCGTATGTGGTCAATTTCAAGACCAATTCTATTCCAACACATGACTTAGGATTTATAAGCTATCTTTTCTTCTGTCTTCAGGTGAAAAGAAAAAAAAAAATGTGTAAGAGCTATTTTCAGCCAGAGGGGCAAACACATTTTAAAACGGACTAGTGTTCCCAAATTATTTATACCTTCCCTACTTTATTGTTTGTGCCTCGTGTCTAGATTTTATATCTGAATATGAAAGAAAGCAATGTGCTCTTTGAAAAGTTGAAGTCTTACTTCAGCAGTAGGAAATTGAGACCATTAATAACTACTCCAAACCTATCTGCACATTTCAGCTAGAAAATTCTCTTCTCTCGTCTCAGGGATTTGCACAAACTGCTACTTCAGTTGGCTGCTGCTCCTAAACCGTTCCACATCACTCACTTTACTTTTGCTAAGTAACATTTATTTATTTTTCAGCTTCCTTTTCAAAATCACTTCATCAGAAAAACCTCCTTCTCTTCCTCTAAGCCAAGGTCACCTTCCTGTAAACTCTTATAGATGAATGTTTCTTTCATTGGAACTCTTATCTACTTGCTAAATATGGGGTCATTTGGGTGATACTTTGATTTATACCTTCCCTCCACTGGTCGACTGGAAACTAGGGAGGTGATGATGAATCATAGATATTTTATGCATGTCAGATACAGAGTAAGGTAGGTACCTTTCGTGAATAATAACGTTGGAGTGATTTACTTTCAGATATAGATTAATTTTTAAAGTATGGCAGCTTCTTCATTTCAGTGTGGCATATGTTCTATGAAAGAGCCCAATTATTTTGATATCAGATTCATTGTTAATCAATATTTTTAATTTGTTTTGAGCAATGATTCATTATTGCATTTAGTCTTTTTTCATTTACCCTCCCTAAATATTGTATTCATCTTTGTAAAGCATTTACTACAGGTTGGATATATTCTTATTTTTTACCCCCACTTCTCAAAGTTATCTACATTTTTTTTTTTGCCCCACCCTAGGAATATAACTTTTTCTCCCACAATGCTAACACTCTGGTTTTAATGAGCTCACAGACTATGTCCCTGTTGTAGTCAGTAGACTGAAAATTCTCCATGCACCCAACACACTCTCTTGTCTTGTTAGCCAAATTCTGCTTATTCTTGAACATTCAGCTTCTGTTCTACCTTCGCCCCAACTTCTCCACATCTGTTCATTTCTTCTATTCCCCATGTCTATTATACTTTTATGCTATTTCAAGCAAACAGCACGTCCTTACGTCATGTCTCGTATTTTTAGTGACTATTTTACATGTTCAGTTCTGTATTCTCCACGGCAGCACAGCTTACAGAGGCAGAAAATGTGCAAAAATGCTCTGTACCTAAGGCAGTCCTCAGCACACCAGTAGCTGGGTCCAAATTGCCATCCTGGACAATTGATACTCAACAAGTTTGACTTCAGATTTAGGTTTTGAGAGCTATATTCTCCATTTAATCTGGCATGTTTTCCTCCTCTTAACTTCTGAGCCCTCTCAGTGTTTATTGATTTTCACTAGTTTTTAGAAGGTGTTTTATGTTATTTAATGTTCTGCTATTTTATCATTCTGACTTGCTTTACTACACATCATTTTCTCAAACTCTCTCCATTTTGTTGAAAATGGCTGTATTTCACTCTTTCTTATGGTTGCATATCCTGTGTAGTGTGAATATATTGTTTCTTTTGGATCCAATCATCCATGAATAGATATTTAGGCTGCTCCCATAGTCTAGTTATTAAATAAATCTACTACAAACATATAGAAGATAATTTTTGGTGATATTTTCATATTCTTTGCCCAAGAAAGGGATATCTCTGAGACTTTTATATATTCTATAACAGAGAAGTCGAATGCCATCCATGACACAACTACAAATACCTGATTGCATTGAAATAAAATATCAGAAATTGGCAAATTTTCTCTGTAAAAGGCCAAATAATGTTGATTTTGAAAACTACATAATTTCTGTCACAACAACTGAACTCTGTCATTCAGACAAGTTAACAAATGGACACACTATTGTCCCAATAAAACTTTCTTTACAAAAATAGCAGTGGGCCAGATTTGCTAACCTTTGTATTCTTTGGACATATGCATATCTTGCTATATAACTTTATCAAAAGCAATGATTTAACATCTATATAACACACTTCTGTAATGTTAAAGTTTTATGGAAAAAGGACACTTCAAAAATATTAAATACTAATATTTAATATTAATATTAAAGCATATTTTAGTCTTTATATACATTTGAATTTATATATATTTGAATATATACAGTATTTATATACATGCAATTTCTAATGTTAATTGTAAATTAGCTGTATACCAAAGACACAGTTTATGTCCTCCAATAACTGTAGTCAGTCAAATTTATCATGTGCCTTTTCCCTGATATAGTACTTTGCAAACAGTACATGTTCAATTCATTCATACATAAGAGCTACAACTAATGAAAGTCTTGCATCTAGGTAAATCTTTATGATTAACTGGAGACAATATCAATTAGTTCAGAGATACTGGATTTTCAATTCCAACATACCTATATGCAACTCTCCAAAAGTTCATACTCCCTGTGTGTTCCTGGGTGAGATCTGTAATAGAATAGAAATAATATTTACCTTAAGGTAAAGGGGATATTTGTAAAATCTGGAATCCTGATCATCACAATTTTGGGAGAGGGCTTGCTACTAGCTTCTAATAGTAGGCAGGGATTTTTCTCAACATCCTACTAAGTATAGGTCAGACCCACACCAAGAATTTCATCCATCCCCACAAATTATCAAACCCCTAATGTTAACTGTACCAAATTTGAGAATGTTCTAAAGGTTTGTTTGATAATGAATTTACACAGGGCCCTAAAAGTTTTGCAGAATGCTTGTATCAATAAATCCTAGCTGGTAATCATAACATCAATTTCTGTTGATTGCTAGAAAATAAGCTCTTATGCAAATTTTGAATGATCACAGACAAATATGAAAATAAGTGATACATACATTCTTTGGCATGATATGTTTCTATCATTCCTAGAAACATATTGATGCATGTATTTAGACTAAATAATAAAATTGACATCTGGATTCCATATGCTCTTTGTGAGTCTTGAAAGGTTTTGAAGGATACTTGCCTGTTCTGTCATTGTCATAGTAAATATTTTATCTTGGTGTTAATATCTGACTTGTTTTAAATTCATATGGGAAATTTGAAAGTTCTATTTCCTATCTTAAAAAATCAGTGACAACTTAATTGATGCTGCTAGAAACAAACCCCAGCTCTTATGTAGTAGAAAAGCAAACAAGTCGGAGAATTAAAAATGACAAATCTTCACATCAAGGACAGGGAGCATATTTCCTGCTAGCTCTTCTGTGTTTACAGCCTGCAGGATTCCATCTGCTTGGTTCCTTCTCAGGGGATTGAAGCACCTTGAAAGGGATAAAAGAACATCAGCATTACAGTAATGTTTCATATCATTAGGTTCAAATTAATTAAATAACAGAATACAAAACTGATGACAAATAATGCATTTACAGTATAATAAATTTGGGTCTTCAGTATGAACATCAAAACCTTCCTCATGAGCAATAATTCTACTTTGTCAATTCCCTTCTATGTGAAACTGGAGGAATCAAGAAGAATAACTATCTGAGATGATACTTACCAAAGAACAACAGTAAAATATAAACTTGATGTCCTTAAAACAAACATGAGTCAATATGTTCTATTATTTGTAGGTAAAATAGCTGGGATTGAACCAGTTTCCCATTACATCTGAATATGCAAATCCAGATGTTACCAAACAGATGAATGGTGTTAGAGGGATGGGAGAGAGCTAAGAGAAACTGGATTTTACATGCCCTACTGAAAAGTTTTAGTGGACATTCAGTTCCCACTATTTTTGGCCCTAATGAATCCACTGAGGTCAGGACTTCCAGTTTTGTCTTCAAAAAGCCAGAAATCTGTTTTTTAAAGTCTGTTTAAAACCATCAATTAATCAGTAAGGCTTAAATCAATAGCCAAACAATTAAAATGTAATGTAAAACAGTATAACCACTTTGGAAAACTGATGGTTTCTAATGAAGTTAAACATATACTTTTACCCTATAACCGAGCAAATGTGTTCCTAGATACTTAGTCTAGAAAATTAAAACATTTACTCACCAAAAATTATGTGTAAAGAGTATTCACAGCCCCTTCTATTTTATGATCTTCCCAAACCAAAATCATTCCCACCCCCACTCTTCAAACCATTGTTCAAAACACACAATTCTTTAGTCTCCTGATTATTTTCTTCTGAAGATATTTCTGTTTGGTCTGTATTCCACTTAGAATGTAAACAGTAAATAAAGTATACACTTTTCAGTATTCTTTTTCAACACAAAGAGCAGAGATAATCTGATTTTTGTTTTCTGTATTTCTATAGATGTCTTAAAGGAGAATGTTAGGTATTTTGGCATTCTCCTTAGTTTATTTTTTACATTTTGTCATAAACTTTCATTGAACATAGTTCTTTAAGAGTTTCAGACTCTTCTTTATCTGCCTTTGATTGTTTATGTCTTTTGTCTTGTGTTTGTTCAAGTGATAAAATTCATTTTAATCTTGTATTTGTTTCAAATATTGGCAAGCCGTTTAACTATCAAGAAACCATTGTTGAGAAAGTCTTTCAGTTCGCCCTCATAATTATCTCTACCAGGATGAACATAAAGTATATACTTTCTACATCTATATTATATGCATAGTGTATATGTTAAGTATGTTTATGTTAACTTTTCCATATAATCTGCGCAATGGGCAGATGCTCTTTCTTCTATTACACGTACATTGCTGAAAAAACAGGTTCAGAATGGTTATTTCACTGGACTAACCATACATCAAGTCAATAGTAGAGCCAGGACTTTTCCTTTAATTTAACAATTTTTTATTTATTTTTGTGTAGAAGAGGAATGGGGTAGGCCAGAGGTGTGGGACGTGGTGAGAGGATTCACCAGCAGTAGACTGAGGAGCAGCCAGTAAAACAAAGAATTGAAATACCAAATGCACAGGGAAGTCAACTAGTCAAAGGAAGTTCATTTAAAGACACAGGCCAGTTCCTAGGTACAAAGCTGCAAGAGTCAAAGAAACAGTTTAATACCTGCCAGCATGCCTGAGGGTGAAGACAACTTCTGGGCTTATATATTTATGTTCTTGTTTTGGTTCTGGGGGATGAGCCATAGTTATTGTGTAGTTTGCCTAATCTTGGCTAATGTCCTAACGCAGACAGTGATAGTGTCATGAGCTTTTTCTTATTACTGACTTTTCTGCCTTGTTATATCTCCCAAGGGTCCTAGGAGATATGGGACCCTTCCTGTTATATCTCCTGGAACTCTAGTCCCTATATTTTTTGTGAAGGTCTAACTCCTCAGTTAGACCTCTCTAAAAAATTAAATTTAGGAGAAGGGTTTCACTTACCCTAATTTTAAGAATCTTAGCCACAGGATATAATTAGAGGCTTAGAAATATTTATATCTAGATTTCAGCATAACATTTATGTCTATTTTTTCCAACTTTGTTCTATGTTTATCCTAAGACACTTTCCTTGCTTGCTGGCAATGTTACATTTCTGAAATCAGTTTGCATCTGAAAATTGATACATACCTTCAATGTGGTGATTTCGAGGGTGAAGTCATAACATGATGTCTCACTGAGGAAGGAGGACAAGCTGTCCTAGAAGCTTTTGAATGCTACGAGGCCTTGCTCCAGTCTATAGTGATTAATAGTCATTGCTTTCTGTTTTTGAAAATGAGAGCCATACTTCCTTCTCTGTTTTTCTGCATCTCTCTTCCATTGTTTGGTATGATAAACTCAATACCAAGTGCTCAAGTTCATTTGTAAGTTATTTTTCCCTTTGGAATGCAGTAACCACCAGTCCACTCACAAAGTCATTTAGGGAAGAATGGTATTCCCCAATATTTTATCTATATGACCCACTCCACTGTGGGTTTCTCAAGTGTTTATTCTACTCTTGGAGTCCAATGTTTTTGAAAAATATACTGTTTTACTTTAACACAAAGCCCTTCCTGGGTTGTTGTTACAAATACAAAAACCTTGAAAGATCTTTTGTGTGTCCTTGTAAATAACAGCTCTTTGATTTCAGCTTTCCTGACCTCATTTGAACTCAAAAACTTCCATTTGTATTTATCTTCTGTGCATGCCCCTTAAAAATCTAAAGTTAATACAGATTTCCTTGTTCAACAATGTTTAAAAACATAAAACCTGAAACTAACAGTATATGTAAACTAGACATTTGTAGTAAGTTGTAAAACTTAACTAATCTATACATTCAAATAGTCTAAGCTATTATCTATATTTAATTGACAGTTTAATTTTCTCAGGTTACACATCTATTAAAAAAGCAGGGCTAATCCATTTAACTTCACACCAATATGCTATGCATTTTCTATCTTCTTTTCGATCAAACCATAGAATGATGCCAAATTTCGTTCTCAGCCTTTATAAATATTTCTGAATGCCTTTAAATAATAGTTCCTCATTTATACTATAAAATTTAAAAATATGCTACCCCCAAATATATCTTTTTTGATAAAATTTTCATTTCAGGACAGGCTCCTAGAAAGTGGGTGGAAGTTACTTTTGAAAAATAGCTTCATTTCTCCTTGTGAGGGTCTAAGCTCAGTAGACCTAAATACCTTATCTCTTCAATAGACAAGACAGTGCCTCTTGTTTCCCAGTTAAATGCCCTGACTTCCTCTTCCTCAACCTCCCTCATCTTATTTAAACTATTTAAGATGGCAGCTGAAGACACATGGGCCTGTAACTCAGTCATGCTAGACTTCGCTCATGTATCCAGGAGGTATATGAGAATATTGAACTTTTAAATGGCTTTTCTCTTATTAACTTATCTGAAGATTATTTGATTATTTACCAGCCAAGAAGACAAGGATTATGGGATGATTTCCTATTCATCCCATTATTTGTCATCTAAGTAATGAGTTGACAGCACTTGCCATATTGGCATTTAATAAATATTCTTATAGAAAATTCATGTTAGATGTTAATATTTATACTCACTTTAATATTCCTCCACTGCATCATCTTATTCTCATACTTTGATAGAAGTCAGAGATATAGCACCAAAAAAAAAATAGTCTCCAAGTTGGAATATAATATTATAATTTACTAAATCAATATATATTCAAATACCCTAAAAGTTGGTAGCAGAGAGGCCTGTCTTCCTTCTGGGGGTAGGTGAGCATCATGTAGAAACTAGAATATTCATTCATCCTTTGTAGCAGAGATGACGGATTTCTACAACAATCCATTGTCCTTTCCCCCTGTGCTAGCAGGATTTCTCAATATATGTTTAGTCTACATTTCCCAAGCACCCTTGTAGTTTTATTGACCAGATAACTAAGTTTCCTCCAAAGCACTTGGCACACAAAAACTGAAAATGGATGCCAGAAGGGTATTGGGATTTAGAAGCCACACTAGGCCAGATCTTGACACACTTTTGATATCACCTATTGCAGGCATGTTACCTGACAAAGCGTCTAAAAAACTGTCATCCGATCAGAATCTCTCTCACCAGTTCTGGGTCCAGCCACCCACAACCACAAATGCAAAAATGGAGACTCAGGTGCAGCGAAATAGAATAAAATGATTTATTCTAACCAACAAGGAAGAGGGAAAAGAAGAATATCCAGTGACATCCCAGCGGTGAGGTGGAGTACAGATAGACTGGCCAGCAAGGCGTAGCAAGGTGTAGCAATATCTGCTGCTGTGTCTTGAGTCTGGGCCCAAGTACCATGAGGTAAAGTCTTACTAAGCTCTGCCATCACTGAGTGGCACAATGTAGCAAAAAACTCCCCCACCCTGGAGAGAGGGAAAAGGGTAAGGGCTTGCCACTCCACCAGCTGGAGATGCCTTCTGAAGCAGCTCCAGTGTAAAAGACAGCCACCCCATATGCATTGCTCCCCATGAAGGGATCCCATAAAGACCTCTCAGTTCAACCCCTTCACAGTAGATCCCTAGCTCAGGGAGTTGCAAGGGGCAGAGTTAAGCCCCTTATCTGTATTCAGCATCTCCTACTGGCAGGTTAATGAACCCCCCTCTCCAATGAATTCCATATCCTACTCTCTGGAACTTAAATATTTTAGGTTATTCAGCAAATGGAATTTAGGGATGCAGATAAAATATATCCTGGTAGGGAATTACCTGGGTGGGTCTCATGTCATTAAGAGAGAGCAGGATGAGACTTTGAAAAAACAGAGAAATGGCAACAGGAGAAGACTCACTCCATGATTGACATGGAGAAGGAAGCCATGAGCCAAGGAAGTTGTGTGGCTTTTGAAAGTATAAAAGGCAGGATGTTCTCCACTAGTCTTCAGAAAGTAATGCATCTCTCCAACCCCTTGACCTTAGTCAGGAAGATCCATGTCAGACTTTTGATCTGAAGCAAATAAATTTGTGTTAAATCACTACCTTTAAGGTAATTTGCTATAGCAACAATAGGAAAACGATACTCAGGGCTAAATCTTACCTTCCAGAATAGATGGGATTGGACTAGAGTTTTCTCAAAGGATTTTCTTGGAGGCAATGTGCAAAATGGGTTTATTTGTCAAAACCAGCAAAAGAAAGTCAGCAGCCTATTTAAACAGATTAGTTCTCAAATAAGATATTGGAAGATACATGCTGGAACAGAAATAAAGGAGCAGAGAGGAAGACTCTGCTAGGCACGCAGTGAGAGAAGCTTAGTTTTGAAGCCCAGTTCCATACAATAGTGGAAAGCAAATTGCGATTTATTGTATGGGCTTACATAAGTCTGGGAGAATAATTCCAGCCTGGGAATACTTTACAGGCAATTGTTAGAAATATTGATAACAAACTGAGAATGTTGGCTCCTTTTCATGTTTCTGGAGCATTTATAAATCTCCTCGGTGCTTCCCCCACACACACACATGTTATTTTATGCACAATGCAGATGTGAAAGTGTAGCCTATGTGAAAGTGACATCTTGTGTTGCTTTGATGCATTGCATTTTTAGATTTTTCTTGTCATGGTTCCTGCCCTGGAGACTCTCGTTCAGTTATTTTGCTAATCAGAAAAGAAATGTCATACTACAACCTCTTACAATGTAAGGGATATGACTCAAGATAAAACATTATACTGTTCTCTATCTTACTAACAAATCATGTATGTAATTCCAAGCAAATTACGTATGAAACAGTGACAGGCAGATCATTCCAAGGATGGAATTGACATTATCCTTTGTATTTCATCTTGTAAAACTGAGAGAGAAAATTTTGATGCTTAAAATTAGAGTTAGCAATTTTTATGAACATGTAATGAAAATTAATTGTTATTAAAATAACTATTATTCAAAAAAATGCACTGATTTGAAGCAACAGTAAACTAGCCTATTTTCTAGAAACTACTTTCTGGAAATGTTACTTTTCATTTTTAATGAGACCCTTGTGGTTCCAGATGTTGAATACACTATCCTGTCTTTTGTTATAAAGTCCTTTCACAGTGGAATTTGAACTTCAATGGCAATTACATTAACACATGCTGATTCATTTCACTTAGACAGGAAATAAGATTGAGTAAATCAAAACCACTTTGAGTAAATAAAAAACCTGGAGAAATATTTATGTGATCAATAAAAATAATAATGAGGGTGTCAATAGTTCCCTTCTTCCTCATACTTAAAAAGTCTGTGATCAGAAATACTAGGGAGGGAAAATCTTTCCAACATATTAGCAAGGATTAAGGTAGGATGATGAAATCTGGAATAACAGAGAACAGAAAAGACTACATGGTTGAAAATGAAAAAGGAAATGGAATGAAAGAAACAGCATGGGCACATGCCTAACTCAGAAGAAGAGTAAGAGAAAAACCCAAAGCTTAAAGCTAAAAAGAGATAGAGTCTAAAATCCCAAATAATAAAACTAAGGGACTGCTGGGAAGAGACACCCGAGAGAAGAAAGGAAAGGTGCATCAATCAAAGCTAGATGATACAGAATCTGAAACGGAGAGGAAAAAGTGGTTGTGAAAGAAAGAAAACTGCACACGCTAGAAGCCTGATGTGGAGAAAGGTATCACAGAATCCAAACCGAGGTTGTAGAGACAGAAGGATTCGCGGAAGGGACTTGGCTTCATTGTGTAATTAACGTAATCTAGTGCTACCTGCACAAACACATCATTCAGCCAGTGTCTATGGCCACCACAAAATGAAGTGAAATGCCAGATATTTGATGTGGGGAAAGCAAAATGGGTTTTAGAATCAGCAAATTAGGTGTGAAGCTGGCATTCACTTGTTACCTGATCTTTGTAAGTTCCTTCACTATTTATCTTGTTTCCTTATGTGTAAAATGAGGACAGTTGCACCGTGGTTATAAATCTATTTTGAGGAAGCCGTGAGATAGTAAGATTTCAATTAACAATGTGTTGGGAGAATGGCAGGTACTAATTTTGTTACAACCCAATGTGAATTGGGTTGCCTGACTGTGGATCCTCACCCATGTGCTCAAGATTCAACTGCAGACACACACACAAAAGGTTAATAGTGGGTTTATTTACAAGAGAAAGGGAAATGAATAACTCAGGGGAAGAGAGAGAGATAAGTTGGTTCATGTTTCCTACCAGTTCCCCTGACCTGCAATGAAATCCAGGCAAGAGCCAAGACAGGCACCAAGCATTAAGATAATTTCTTTTTTCTTCTTCTTTAATATGGTTGACAAGTAGGTTTCATTTGTGATGGGGGTGGTATTTTTGAATAAGAGGAATGCGGGTTTGGCCTTCAGCCACTTGCTCACATCTCTCGGTGATGTCGATAATCCTATGCTGCCTCTGTGCTGAGAACTGTGGTTTTCATTAGTCCTTACTCCCTATAGCAGCAAATTGGATTTGAGCTCTGGGTAAGTGTCTTCAATCTGTGTAATTATATACATTAGTCAAGGCAGTGAGGGGATAAATGGAGTCCACCCATTTGTTTGACAAGGCCTATTATGGTACATCCTTTTAAAAATATTTATTTATGCATACAGAACTGGGGTACAGGCCAGAGGTTCAGGATGGTGAGAGGATTCACCAGAGACAGAGTGGGGATAACAGGCAGATTGATGAAGTCAACTGCTGAGGGGAGCGGCAGGCAAGACATGGGAGGTCTGCCAGGCCATGTGGGTCACCTCCCTGGCCAGAAATTGAATTCCTGCTGAAGTGGCTGTGGCTAGCTTTGTATTGCTGTGCTTTAAGCCACTGAACCACCAGGGAGGGCCCTATTATGGCTCATCCTATTGAAAATAACATTACCACTGCAGGACACAAAGCAGCAAGGGTAGGTCAGGGAACTGTTAAAAGGAAAGGCTGAGATTCATGGAGATAAGGTGTATTGTCATTCAGATAGGAAGCTGATGGCAGGAGAGTGAGGTATAGGATCCATGGAAACCAAAGAGGCATTAAAAATGAAATAGTTTGTTTAACCTACTCCCATTTTATTAACTCAGTTTGAATCATTCAATCAGTTGTATAAATTGAAGCAGCTGAACAACAATCATTGATAGTTCATGCCTAGAAAATCTCATCTCTTCATCTAATTTTGTCTCTAATCATTCTGGTTACCCTTCACTCACCACATCTGGTCCATGCACAGATGATTATTTCTTTGTGGCACCAGTGTGCCTGTGTTGTGCTAGATTATACTACAATTATATTCTTAATATATTTGTTTTATGTCCTAGAAAATGGTGACAACCCCTTGCAGACAGATGCTAGTTCTGATTCATCTTCATACCTCCGTACTCAGCTCAGGGCCTAGCACATGATAGGAGATCAATACATACTTGTCTAATGGCTGGTATTATGGTAAAAGAAGTGGAATAAATGCTCCCTGTCTTTGAGGGGGATAATTTCAGTAAGAAGGTAAAGGCAGGCATACCGATTCCTATGTTGTAAGGCAGAGTCAGGTTAGAGTCATCAGAGATTTCATCTAATTAAGGGGATTTCAAAAGGCTTCACAGAAAAGATGGTGCTTCAAGATAGGACTTAAGGAATTAATAGGTTTTCAACAAATGGAGTGTGTTTGGAGGAGAGTAGCTATTTCAGATAAATGAAACAGCATGAACAAAGGTAGAGGCAAAAATTCCGGGACTATTGAGTGAACAAAGCAAAGGCCATTCTGAATAGAGTTCATTGTAAGAATGGCAATTAGATTTTATCTCCTATGCCATATAGGACAACTGGTAGAGGCTAGCCTGTATTGAAAATACTTCCTGGGTCAAGTCTGAGTGCAGCATGCAAGCATGTCACAATCAATATATAGCTGCCATGAATTCAGAAGAATTTCATCTATAAATTAAAGTACTTAAAGCCTACCATCTCTACACAAATATGATAGTGGCAATGTTTTTCCTACCTTTTTTTTTTTTTTAGTATATATTGATCATCAACAATGCACCAACTTTCAAACTAGATACTGAACATATATATTGGTCATCAGGAAAGACAATTATGGTATCAAAAAAAAAATGACAGTCCCTTGAGGAATATACTCACTCAACAAATAATTTCACAAATGATGATATAATCACAATTGTGATTGTCACCATGAAGGTCAGTAACACGGTACCATATAATTACAAGGGAACCAGGCCCAATAGGGCTGAGAATACTTCCCTGGCCAAGTGACATTTACACTGTTACCTGAAGTTTCTCTCTCCCTAGAGAGGATGGAGGAAAGCCAATGCTTTTTGACATTTACTGAGTGATTTAAGTTCTGAGGCTCTTGAAGCTTCTGTGTCAAGAATTTAAATAAAAACTGAGTTCTGCACATTTATTAGCCTAACAACCTCAAAATTAGTTAAAACATCTTTGAAAAGCAGATACAAATTACTATTACAATTTCTTAATTTACTAGTTCTCATAGTGTGGGCCATG
This sequence comes from Condylura cristata, assembly GCF_000260355.1. NCBI lineage: Eukaryota > Metazoa > Chordata > Mammalia > Eulipotyphla > Talpidae > Condylura > Condylura cristata. The sequence goes on along the minus strand of NW_004567127.1, from coordinate 25,323,326 downwards.
AGTCCGTTGACCTGTGTTACCTGGAAAATTGTTACAGATAGCCTTATATCACATTTATTAAATTTGAAACTATGGTGGCAGGACTATACAAGCTGTATTATGTATTCATTTTAATTGAAATTTTTTATTGAGCTAGTGTTGGTTCACAACACTGTACATTTTAGGCAAATTCAGCTGATGCGCCTATCACCAAAGCACCAACTGTCTTCGAGCACAATCCATTTGGTCCCCTCCCCCTGTGCTTCTGCTTACCTACCTCCCATTCTGATAGCCTCAATTCTGCAGTCTGATTTCTAAGGTGTTTTTTGTTTGTTTGTTTGTTTAATTTTGTCTGTCGCTTTGTTTTGTTTCTCTGTATTACACATATGAGTCATACCATCCAGTTAGTCTATCCCCTTCTGACTTGCTTGCTTCATGTAGCACAATCTCCTATCTATTCCATTCTTACTGTCACAAATGGTAGGGTTTCATTCTTATTCCTTTTCTCTGCTGTTGGGCACTTAGATTATTTCCAAAATTTGACTATTGTGAATAGTAAGCAATCTGTGTTCTAGAAGGCCACCCTGATGATACTGACGCATGTAAGTTTTGAGACCCACTGCTTTGACCTAAAATATATGCTTTGTAGCAGAAACTGGTTTTCAGTATTTTTTTTTCAGCCTGATGAAATATAACATAATGATCAAAATTAAATTCTCTTTGAATACTTATAAGACACCAAGGGTTGGATGAGAAGATATTCTAAGTAGAAACATCAAAATTAGTTGGTAAAGAAGACTGCGTCTGATAGTCTGATGGTTCATTGACTTTGTAGTAGCATAGAGAACATAGAGATATTATTGTTCTTGAGGAGATATTGGCTAATCATGGTGGTGTTACAGGGCAGTGTGAGGGGTACTCCAGGGTACCCAAAACTGCCAACTCTAAATGGGTTTTGCCATCCTCCACACCAAGACAAAACACTCTAGTGCATACAAACTTCAACAAAAAGGAACTTTAATACAATTAGTGTGCAATAAAGAGAAGAGAAAGAAAAAGATATGGTTTCCAACTTGAACGCCTAAAGTTAGCCACCCTCTTGTGGATAAATGCACAGCCAAACAGGATTGGCCCATAACAGGACTGCTGAGACCCAAAAGCTTGCTACAAATCTAAGGCACCTTCTGGTGGGAACCCACAGGAAAGGGGGCAGAAGGGATAAAGCAAGTCTGGAAGGAAAAAAACAAATCAAAACCTAAGTAAAGATAAGGCTGCCATTGTCAGTCTCCCCATAGGTCTCTCACCTATGTCTCTGTCTCTTTCAAGTGTCTCCTTCCATGTCCCCCAAGTTCCTGTCACAAATCCAAGGCAGAAAAGCAAGCATATGTTCTTCACATGCCTCTTTGCTGCATGTGGCTCCTCCAATTCTCTTCTTGATCTCTTTCCTTTCTTCTCACAGTCCTCTCTAGCTTCTCCTCCCTGTTCTGCTCCACCTTTCCTTGGGTAGGACAGGTAACCTGGAGCCTCCCTTTCTCTGGGGACTACCCTGTTTCACTTACTACCTATAAGGACAAAGGGTGTTTTCCCCTACTTAAAGTCTATTTGTGTGTACTCACTTTTATGTGATTCTCATGAAAGGTGAAGTAAAAACACATTTTAAGAACTTGTGCCCCAGTGGAATTTAAGAAATTCCACTACAGTGCCCCAAAAATGCTTAGTTCATATGGCAAACTTAGATAAAGAAATAGTTTGCAAGGTGCACTCATAAATAGTAAAATTACTAAGGATACCTTTTATTGCCACCACTTACTGTGTTTCAAGAATATAGATAAAAACAGATATCTTGGGGTATGTTTAAATATAGCACGTAGGATCAGATGTTTTTGAATGACAAAGATTTCCAGAAAAACTGAAGACATGATATCAAAGACACCATGACCAATTTGTTCTTCAATTTGCTCTTAGCAATGTCATCTAAGCCCTTGCATCATCCTGGAGCATGTTAAAATATAGGATCTCAGACCCTACCCCAGACCTGCTGAATCAGGACTCACTGATTTATGTGATCACCAGCTGATTTACATGCTCATTAAAGTTTGAGAAACACTGAAACACATACATTATTCAAGGACAACACATTGGGGAATTTTGTGGGATAGCCATATGCAATTTCTATAGGTGGTGGAGCTCTTGTGTCAGCCCAAAGTCATCTAGTATTTTGCTCAATCCTGTATTTTAACCTAAAAGAGGATACTTGGGGGAGAAAATGAAAAATTTCAAGCAGTGGCGATGGAAGACATTCTTTAGCCACATAAGATGAACAAGGATTTAAAAATCAAATCCATGTAAATAAAGTTATTTGGAAATAATTTATTGAAAAGGAGAAGTAATAAACATTGATCCCTATTGGTGCAATAGCTCTAGTGTGAAGAGTTATCTTACATAACATTTCCCATTGGAATCCATTAGATTAGAAGTCTAAACAAATCCCTTTTGCTACAAAGTAAAGCCTTAGAGGAAGATAAACGAAAATTAATTATACCTGTGATTTATACAATGAACCGAGTGTAATACACCATTGAAAGTCAAAGGATTATTGTGGCCTATTAACAGTAAAGATGTCTACTGTACTAGGAAAAAACTCTTAATTTTTACATTTTATGACTAGGCTAATTCCCCAAACAGATACTTGGGCAACATTTATGGTATCTGAGGAAAATCTTCTCTTTAAGCACTGGAATTTGCATTTTCTAATGTCACATACATGGTAAAACATTGTCATAGAGGGAGAAAGTTATTCAGAAGTAGATTTAGCCTACAATAATATCAACACTTTCATTTCAAGTTCATTGATTTTTTTTTTTTACCTTAATGAGTACTGGAATTAGTAGAGTACAAAAAGCTCTAAATCGGTTGAAAATCTTCTCACAACTCAATTTAATTTAATTTGAAAATAGCTGTTTTACTGTCTCTCAAACTAAATTTAAGAAATCAAACAGAGCATTAACATGTTAATTAATAAGAGGTTCCGTAGGAAGGTAGGAAATGATTAGTTGCTTACGATTCCTTCAGATTTTCTCTAGGAAACTCATTAAAGGGCTCTTCAGAAGTGCTTTTCCGAAAAGATGACAAACACATGGCATATGTTCTTCAGAAATCTCAAGGTGTAAAGCTGATGTCTGGTTTCTCTCTACAGTCTGGAGGCTGTTTAAGGGGTGCTTTCTAAAAGAAAGACTTAGCTCTGGGTCATAACCTATATGGCATGTTCCAGGAAAGGCACAGCAACAATTTGTGTGGAAAGAGAACAAACTCAATGTATTCAGTGCAATAAGATACTGTTCCCTTTGGGTTGACTGTGAAAGCATTAGTCCAAATTTTTCTTCAAGTAATTAGAGAAGAGATGAGGAATTCTCTAAGTAACTTAAACTATTTTAGCTCCTTACATTCTGAAAGGTATTTCCATAAATATTTGTATAAGTTAAAAAGAAATTTAACCGTAACAATGATCACTCCTGTATTCCTGGGAGATACCCAGCATGACTGAGGATCTCATTACATAGCTTTAGATGCCATCTTAAATAGTAGCATAGCAAAAATAAAGGAGGTGGAGATAAAAGGGGAAGGGCAGTGAAGGAACTAACCAAGGAAAGTACAGGAAACAAAAATATATTTAAGTTTTGCCTTCCCCATTGCAAAGAGATAAGAAGGCATCTTATAGAGATGTTTACATGTAAACGTATTTTTTAAAAGCAACCTCCATTCAGTCTTCAGAAATCCCTCCCCTCCCATGAAATCACACTTTTTACCAAAGACATGTTTTGTGCTGGCAGATTTTAACCTTCTATAGCTTCGCGTTTGAAACTTCTAAAGATGTTCTGTAATTTGAAGTTGAATTATTAAATTATTCTACATAAGTTTCCATAAATATTAACTCATTTGATCTCCACCACTCTGGTAACTTGGTAGCGTGAACACAATTCCTAAAAAAGCAAAGTGTGTTCAAAGTGGTCCAAACTCACGTAAGATGTCTGGAGCCTATGTTTATAAACTTCATTTTCTTTCTCTTAATCTCATTATCTTTTTCTACATGCTTAAAATTACAGCTTGCAACAAGTATTTTAGATGCTTAAACAAGTGTAAACAATTCCACATATGTTTTCATTATTAGAATAAAGAAGTAAATGAATGCTAGTTATGAAATTAATATTCAATATATCAAAGTCTAGAGGAAGACCCTAGAATTGGATCTTACCTTTGCATCAGCCAATGAAAGAAAGGGAATTGATGATATTAAAACAGTGTTTCACAAAACATGTAGTTCTCAACCAGCTAAGGTCAACATCACCTGAGAAAATGGGGCAAATCATGGCCCTACCAGAAATTTAATAAATCAGAACCACTTAGGGTAGAAACTTGTCTTCTCTAGTTTGACATTCTCCAGGTGATTCTGGTGCAAAGTTTGAGAATCACTGCCTTGTAGAATTAGTCCTAACATGAAAGAATTAAGCAGTTACTTTAGGAGATGGGATTGTTTCTAGTTCACATTGCTAAGTGAAACACAGCCAGGCACAAACTGTATACTCCATAAATTCTTGTTGAATTCTTATTCAATGAGCTATTCCTTGAGGTCATTTCTAAAAGTTCTTATAAACGGGTACTATTTAATGTGACAAACAAATATTTAATAATAAAGAGAGCAGTACATTTTATGGGAGTTTTATTATAAGTGTAAAGGCAGGCATAAGTGAATAAGTGACCATGCAGAATTGCATGGTCAGTACCCTGTGATATAGAGCAGTTACTCTCAAATTTGGTCTTAAATCTGAACAGATTATCAGAACTACCTGTGATGGCCACAATAATCTGACACTATGAATGAGTCCATAGTAGGACCCAAGTATGAAGATTTAAAACCACATAAGCATGTAAATGTATAAATACACATGCATCCATGAAATATATACACTCTCCCACACATACACACTGTTCTCAAAAATTATGTGCTACTTATGCAATTACATTTATGCACATATTCTATTAGAAGTATAGCATTGGCTTGTTTGAAAACAATTAAATGCAGATATTTATAAAAGTGAAATTCCACCCACTCATCTCACTCTCAGGAGGAAAAAACATTTGCAGTTGAGCAGCTTTTTTGAACCTAAATTTGTGTCTGTGTAAACACAAAATTATATGTACTTTTTTACAGAAAATAAATAACATAATTATTTATCCTTTATTCCAAATCAAGTTTCTTATTCAACAAAGCTTGGGAAAATGTCCATGTCAATCAAAAGAGGGCTAGTTCACTCTTTTTAAAGACTACACAATATTCTATAACACGAATTAACTTTATCTGACTTACTTCTCCATAAATATTCACAACTACAAATATCAGTTTAATGGACTTTGAGAACTTTTTTGCTGGAGAGATTCTATACATGGAAATCTGGGGTAAAGAAAATGGGAATATAAGTTAATATAAATATCAAAATAATTGAACTTAAAAGATATTTTAGTGAAGTATTAATGAGACCTACTTAGAGAATGAATGGCACAGTGTTTGGCTACACTGAGTGAGCTACAGGAGTGGAAGAATAGTAATTCTTCTTCACTCTTCACGTTGATCAGATTTCCTAGTCCTTCACTTCTACTCTATGGACAGTGCTGTCCACAATCTACCTTCCTGACTGCATCTAACATCCAAATCCTATCTTGAATGTATATGGGGTATATTTATGTTTATTTTGTGGTAATTAAAACTTCGGTGTAAAGCCACAAAATCAATTGCAAAAATATAATGCAAACTTAGAATATACACAAAAACCTTCTCTGTTTTGTATGTACTAATTTCTCACTTCAATATTCTAGCCTCAAATTAACTCTCCCATTCTCTATTTGTTTACAAGTAATGAAATAACCAAAACAACAGAAGACAGAAACAGAAAAATAATCTGTCAGTCCTAAACTAGGGAAAAACTAGATTATCTTAGTGCCAATTTTTCCAGAATTTGATTTGAATTTTCCTTACAGTTTGTGACTATTAATAATATACCACCATAAACCAGCTAATCCAAGCTTCTAGTGTTTTAAAATTTTGAAGTAATACTGAATAAGTAATTATTTTTTAATTTTCATAGCTTTGAATATCTCCAGTTATTTAAGCTTACTATAATAATTCATATTGTAAAAACATAGTCATCTATATATTTGTGCACAGTAGACTAGATAATGAATTTAGAACTGTTCATTTGTAATGTGACTTTTGGGTTGTTATTATCTGAAATATCAATGATTGATACATTTCTTCAACTTCCTTTTATGTTGTCAATTTTTTGTGTTTCCTTTTATTCTCTTTAATTTAAAAATCTTTAGCATCAATTACAGAGCTACATATGTAATTACAGTATTGGAAGAATTTAAGTGTGCATATTTAAGTTTTACTATTATAACTATAGCACTAATAGAAAAAGGTGGATTTTTTCCTAGGTTGTGAGGTTGAGCTGCATTAATAACTATAGGATAGACAGGTTCTATCCTATAGAAGGGTTCTATCCTATAGTTCTACAGGACAGAACAACCCTTTTATAGAACTATAGAACTATAAGATAGAAATGCAGTATATTAATATCTTATGTCTACAGTATGTTGCTATTTATGAAACTAATTAAATAAATTTCTTTAATGTTCAAGCCATGCATAGCATTCATTCTGTGTTATGGTCTCTCCAAAGTCTGATAGAGATTACTCAATGTAAACTTCTTTACAGTTCCATAAAATAGATATTCTTATTAATCTCATCTAATTGAAGGGAAAACAAAGAAAAGAGATGGCAAGTGACTTGCCCTGGGTTTCACAGCTGGTAAGGAACAGAGAAAGGACTCAGAGTAAGAATTCAGGCTAAAGAATTTGTACACTGATGACTCTCAGGGCACAGAGTAAATCATCTTGTATTCCTCTAGCTCTTCCCAGACTGAATGAGTAATCAAAATAGCATCAATTAGCAAAGCAAAATCAATGTATAGAGGATTTACATGACAATAAATTCTTTTTTTAAAAAAAAGATTTATTTATTTGTGCATACATAACTGGGGTACAGGCCAGAGGCTCAGGGGCGGTGAGAGGCTTCACCAGAGACAGAGTGGGGAACAGAACAGGCAGATCTACGAGGTACACTGCTGAGGGGAGCAGCGGGCGGGCCAGGAGAGGTCTGCCACACCATATGGTCACCTCTGGGGCAGGCGGGAATCGAACTCATGTGCAAGCGGCTTTAGATTCTCAGTGCTGTGCTTTAACCTGCTGCGCCACCAGGGAGGGCCCATGACAATAAATTCTTAAAAAAGAATAGGAAAAGGGAGTCTTGTCCTGCATTTAGGGACTTGCAGTGTTAAGGAGCTGGAGAGGGACATTGCATATGACAGACCTCTTTCTTACTCTGAGTAAAGATGAAATTCTTAAGTAGAAGGAACATGTTCACTGATAAACTTTCAACTGGATAAGATTCCCACACCCTCACCCCCATCACAACCACCTCAAACTACATTTTTTTATGTTCTAAAAGGAGCAGTTATTGCTCATAGAATTAAGAAAAGGGAAACAACTCAGAACATAGTTGATCTTTTCTTTGATTAGAGAAGGGATCAAGACTCAGAGACAAGAGCTTCTCAAGAGATTTCATTGCTTCAGCTCATAATACCCTGCATGCCAGAGTGGGGCACCTTGAGATGATCAGTTCTAGAATTTTGAGGTGGTCTGATTTTGACACCTTTGCTACAAAGCTGCCTTCCTGCACATTTTCAAACATAAAACCTTGACTGAACAATTTAATAATTCTTTTGTATTTCAGAAGCTGGATGTAAGTGAACAGTGCAAACATCTAGTCTTGATATATTTACAGTATGTTAAAAATAATCCACACTCTGGCCCTCCCTGGTGGCACAGCGGGTTAAAGCACAGCACTGAGAATCTAAAGCCGCTTCCGCATGAGTTCGATTCCCGCCTGCCCCGGAGGTGACCACATGGCGTGGCAGACCTCTCCTGACCCGCCCGCTGCTCCCCTCAGCAGTATACTTCGTCGATCTGCCTATTCTGTTCCCCAGTCTGTCTCTAGTGAAGCCTCTCGCAGCCCCTGAGCCTCTGGCCTGTACCCCAGTTCTGTATGAACAAATAAATAAATTTAAAAAAATAAAAAAATAATCCACACTCAAAATATATAGTCAAAGATAGAAATGAGGAAGGCAGGAAACCTCAAAGTATTGAGGGTAGGGCGGTAGGGTCTAATTTTACCTAGGAACAAATGTAATACTCTATCAAAAGGTATGTCACAGAATAAGAGTAATGGCAGAATAGCTCTAATTGAAGGAGAACTGCTCAAAACCAACAAATAAAATTAAAGTTTCTTTTTAGTATCATGCTTTATGAATGTAATAAACTAGATGAATATAATAAATTGGATTCACTCTTAATTTATGAAACATTGATTTTCCTCTTTTTTTGGAATCCATGAAATCAATTGCAAAAATATAAGACAAATTCAGAACATACACAAAATGCTCCTTTCTGACTAGTCTAATTTCTCATATTTGTATAAATAATAATACCAGAGATAGCCCACTTACTTGCCATTAAGCACCATCCAAGTATTAGAAAGCTTCTTCTGTTTTGCTAAAAATGTTTCAGCCCCCTAGTCTGTAAAAGCATAAAATGACCAAGTGTTAAGTGGTGAACTGTGTTAGAGATATCACTCTATTAACTATTTTCTATCTGACAACCAGGATAAAGATTGAAGTTCACATCATTTTGATGGTGTTTATCAACACTGTGATGTTTTAAAACACACTGTTTCCACCTCAGTTGACAAGGTTTCCATTTAGGAACAGTCCCACCAGACACGCAGCTCTTTTGTGTTTATTCAAACCTGCCATTTTGGTATAAAACTTTCACTAGCAGTGACAGGTGGGACTCAGGACAGGCTTGAAACCTGTTCTTCCCACAAATTCTAATTGGCTAAAATGGAATATTTGTATGGTATCCAATCAAAGAGGAAATGTCAAAAATTCAACTTAAAAGTAAGAGACAAGAGAACATGTGGGCAGAAAGAAGCCTGATGAAAACCTTTTCTGATATGCCTTGTATTAGCAACTCATATTCCAGACCTCTGAAAGGAGAACCTGAGTTTCATCCTTTTATATTTAGTCAGGATAATGAACATAAGTTAAGAAAACTTTGAGATTCTAAAAAGCCACTGATGATGTCCACATTGGACCAAGCAGTAGAATTTAATACAATTAACCACACCCTCTTTCAAACACTTTCTTTACTTTCCAAGCAACTTGAGTTCCCAAAGCTTATAGGCATTTCCTTTATCATCTCCCAAATTTGTCACTCCTGATTCCCCCATCTATCTGCTAAAAATTGAAATTCTCAGTATCCAGCACTCCTTCTCCATGCTTATCCCTTTAGCATACAAACCAAGCATATTAATACTCAGTGGGCTCAGTCTCAGACCACATCAATAAAGGGACTATCAAATAAAGCTTATTACACAATTTTTTGATCTGCCAGTTCATATAAGGCTATGTTTTTTAGATAGTGCATTAAATGAGTAATAACATTAGGTCTAAAAAAACTATGCAACTGTTTTATTAAGTTTATGTCATATTTTCAACCTTTTGCCATCATTGCAACAATGTTTACAGCAGTTTTACTAGTAGATTGCACCTCAAGAAATTAGTTTTTTTGTCCATCCATAAGAAGGAAATTCTCATCTATAAAATTTCTATCATGAATTAAACAAGCCAGTCAAGACTGCAGGTTTCAGTTAATTCTAGTTCTTTCACTAATTGTAGTAATTGGGAAAGATGGGGTTTCTCAAGCTCCACTGAAGTTGAGCCCCTCAAAATCACCATTGAGGATTGAGTCAACTTCCAAACTCCTGGTAAAGTTATTTTGACTCCTTATGGCTCATGAATGTTTTCAATGGCATCTAGAATGGTACTTTCTTTTCAGAAGGTTTTCAGTTGACTTTGCCCATATCTATCAGTGGATTCACTATATTTGGTAGTTTAAAACTTGTGACATGTATTTATTTTTTAAATAATAAGGTGTGGCAATCAAATGACTTATTGATCTATGGGCTACAGAATGAATGTATGATAGCAGGGGAAAAAAATTAATCTCCTAGATGGTCTCCATCAGTGTTCTTGGGTGACTTTATATGTAGTCAGTGAGTGAGTCCAACAATGCATTTAAATTTTTCAATGAACTATATTGCAAACAGATGGGCTGCTATCCAGACTTTTCTTTTTTTTTTTTTTCCACAGAGCGATCACAGGCAAAGTGAATTTAGCATCATTCTTAAAGGCCCTACAATTTTCAGAATGATAAAGGTCTATTAGCTTCAACTTCAAGTCACCAGTTTCATTTGTTTCTACAAAGAGTCAACTTGCTTTTGAAGCTTTGAAGCCAGCCATTTGACTTCTCACTTCTGATATAAGATGTTTCATTTATAATGAAAATTTGCTACATATCGTGGCCCCCTTCATCAATTAATTTAGCTAGACATTTAGAATAATTTTCTATACCTTCTTTCTCAGCACATGCTGATTCACCTCAACTTCATATAATAGATATGAATTTTCCTTAAATTTCATGAACCAACTTCTAGTATCAATCTCTTCTTCTATAGCTTCCTCGACTCTCTCAGTTTTCACAGAATTGAAAGAGATCAGACAATTGGTGTGGATTAGACTTTGATTTAAGGGAATACTGTAATCTTTGATCTTCTCTCCAGACTGTTATTCTCTATATCAGCCAAGCTGTTTGTTTCAGTTTCTTGTCATTTGTGTATTCACCAGAATCACTCTGAATTTCCTTCAAGAGCTTTCCCTTTGTATTTACAATTTAATATCTGTTTGGTGCAAGAGACTTAGCTTTTGGTCTTTCTCCACTTTTAACATTCCTTCTTCATGGATTTCATTCATTTCTAGTTTTCTATTTAAAGTGGAAAACATGTGACCCTTCCTTTCACTTGAACACTTTGGTCATTGTAGGGTTAGTAAATGCCCTAATGGCAATATTTGTTATGTCTCTGGGAGTACCTACTGGTGGAATAGTCCAAACAAAAACATTTATCAATTAAATTTGACATCTTAGATGGGAGCAGTTTGTTGTGGCCCAAAATAACTACAATAGTGACAGCAAAGATAACTGATAACAATATTTGTGAATTGTAGGGAAGCAAAGTAAAATCAAACTAGATAGGTAATTTTAAGGGTTCTGTTTTCTGCTCTGTTCCACTGTGATTCAATGCATATGAAGAAATATCAAGTAATTAGTTTGCCAAAATTATCAGAAGACCTTATTCCTTTAGTATGGGACAATCTAGAAAATTGAACAAATAGACTTCTAGATAGTACTACCCATCAAAATTATCATATTATACTCTGTGTGAAGTAAATAGACAAGCTATTGTATGCAACATGAAGGCAGACATTCTCCACTCTGTTCAGTGGGGAATGTCCATGACCAATGCCCCCAAGTTCACATAGGTTTAGTTGTAGCTGATAATTGCACTAATGTAGTTCTTCCATTGACTCACCCAATAATCATGTGTGTTACACATATAGTTACTCACATTCTAAAAGTGAAAAAAATGGGCTTATAAAATAACTTCTTCCCCCAAATAGAAAAGTAGTTAGCATATCTAGAATGCACTTTTTGAAATTCCTAGTTGCTCCTTCTTTTCATGTCAGTAATATCTTTTGAGCATTTTTGAGCAGCTAAACAAGGAACAATGTCTAGACCTGCTATAAAAAATCCAGTTATGACACAGTTCATTAAAGAAGCAGTAGAAACTGTGCAAATTGAAGCCAACAAGATGGAAACAAAATGGAACTTTAAGAAAGAAATTATTCTATTTACAATTTTGTCTGAAAAATCAGCATGTAGGTCCTACCACACATGCTGGCTAAATTATAACACTAATAGCTACTGAAACTCTTACATTAAAATGAAAGTCATTTTCTTCAGCTGCTTATTATTTCATCTTGGTAAATAAATGCTCATTTTTTAATAATAGCTGACTGGTCTTCAGGGTTTAATACTTTACTATGATTTTAAATCATGTGCTAGAACTACCAGTGTTTGCAATATAAAAAATGAAAAACTATATTCTCTTACATTGCTTCTAATTTTCCCTTTCTCAAGACATATTTAAATTTAAGTGGCATTCCCTCCACTACCCCCAAAATAGCATCTAAAGGTGAGTGCATTTAGCCATACTCAGCTCATAAAGTGTAAATGGGAGAGTGGAATAACAATTCATGCTAAAGCATTTGTAATACACTGGTAATGAGAAAGTTGATTTAAGGAAGGCAGAGGAAATTTGTCATGTAAGGATTAGAAAAGGGGTTCCATAATCATCTGAAATCCATGCAGAGCTGAATCTGTAATTGGAAATGTACATATTGGAACACCAGGATCTTCTGGATTCTTGGTTTTAGGAGCCAGGTAACTGTGATCACAATGTAGGACTAGTGCAGAATTTCACTCTGTTCTGAACAATCATCTATGTAGGTTCTTTTGTATATACCTGGTCATCATTGGAATAGTGGATTCTTAGCAATCCTTAAACCCGCTTGACATGTTAGCCCCTCTTTCTTAGTTTTAGCAATTACACACTCAATTATATAAGGGATACAAATAGAACTTCATTGACTGCATTAGGTCTAATTTAATTTAATAGAAAAGTTAATGAAGTTGGTGTCAACTAGGATATGGAAAAGTGAGCACAGAAGTGTGTTACACTTAAAAATAAGCTGGAAGGTGCTGGTGACTTCATTGTATGCTCTGGGATCATTCTCTTTAGGTTTTATTCTACACTTTTCCTTTTGCCTCTAATCCCTGGGCCAAAATATTCATTTTATGGTCTCAATAATTTCTTGTTTGTTTTTACTCCCACATTTTCACACTTCCAGAATCTGAAGTTTAAAAATAGTTGTAAAGTGATAGTTAACTTCTTTACAGAGCTGATTCTAAGAAATATATATTTTATATATATATTTAGATGATTTTACATATAAAAAGTTCATGTTCTAATTTATATATTTCATCAATTAAATGTCTATGGACCATATACTACGTGGTGACTTTTTTTTTTTTTAGGGGACATTGGTTTATAATGTTATATGACTCTTAAATACAGGTCATATGCCTTCAAATGTATGTTACCATACCACATCCACCAGCAAGACACATGTAGTCCTGCACTATAGACCATTGGATCCCTTCCATACCCAGCTATCCACCTTTTGTGGACAACCTCAATTTTATAATTAGAGTTTTATAGTAAAACTTCTACTTTTTATTGGTTCAATTCTGTCTGAGCCCAAGTTTTGTTTCTCTATATTCCATATATATTCCATATATATAAATTCCATCCAGTATTTGTCTCCTGAGTTTTTCACTTATCATTACCCTCTAATTTCCACCCACAAATGGCAAGAATTAGCCATTTTTTTTAATAGTTGAGTAGCATTCCATTGCGTTTATGGACCACATCTTCTTAACTCACTCATCTGTTCTTGGGCATTTGGGATATTTACAACACTTGGCTATTGTTTTCAACTTCCCCACCCCACAGAGGAACAAAATATTTTCATTTGGCTCCATGCTCTGCAAATTATGTAGCTGATCTCTTGTTAAAAACCAGAATGGGATTGAGGATTAGCTTTTCTCAAATAGATAGAAAACATTTGTATTGTGGAACATGGCAAAGAAAGAAATAATGATGCTCAAAACTCATGCATCTGTATTTTGTCAATGAAGTAGGGGTTTAATATCCTGAAAATTTCACTTTTTTAAAAAAGGACAAAATGTGACTGTCTGATCAGTAGATATGTTTGTTGACACATGGAGTTTGCTAATTTATTCTTTGTAAGGCATGTCAGTTAATGAACAATTTCAACTAATTTACTTAGGAATAATAGGCACATATGTTCATTATATTGAGTTTTAGCCATGTATATGAACATTTACCTCCTTCATTGTTTTTCCACATTACCTTACCGTAATTAGTTAAAAATATGCCACCCAGGTCCCTCCCTGGTGGCACAGTGGGTTAAAGCACAGCACTAAGAAGCTAAAGCCACTTCAGCATAAGTTCGATCCCCACCCCAGAGGTGGTCCACATGGAATAGCAGACATTTTCTGATCCGTCAGCTGCTCCCCTCAGCAGTGTACTTCATTGATCTGCCTGTTCTTCTCCCCACTCTGCCTCTGGTGAATACTTGCACCCCCCTGCACTTCTGGCCTGTACCCCAGTTCTGTATACATAATAAATAAACAAATCTTAAAAGAAAGATTTTTTTATATAGCAGTATGCATTCATTCATTATACACAAATATTGTCTCTGTGTATAGAAACTATGAGTAAAGACAGGAGAAAACAATATTTTTACTTCTTAGATACTTGAAATTGTGTAAACTTATGACCACAAAATAATGTGGTATGAGTAGGAATGCCAGCATGCCAAGGAATTAGAGGGTCACCTTAACCCAAGTCAGTAAAGTGTTTTTGGAAAAGATTGTGTTAATGAAACTCTTATGCTTCATGGAATAAGTAGGAAGTAGTTGTACACAAGGGAAAGAAAGCACATTCAGATAAGGGATATGTATATGCAAAAGTAATGGCAAATTCATCATATTGCAAACTAGCTGGATGGGTAGAGAGAGGTTCAGTTGCATGAAGCAGCAGTGGTCACAGATGAGTTTAGAGAGGGAGGAAGGTAGCAGAATATACAAGTCTTTATATGCCCTGTATATTCTTACAGTTATTTTTCAAACTCCTTGGCGCATGGACAGTCTGTAATCACAAGATGGCAAAAAATTATAAATGGAATATATATAAGTAATGTATACATTGATACAATGAATTTTCCAAACAACATTCACAAAAGCTTTTCCCAGAAGAATGGAGGAAGTCTGAGTGGACCTTTTATAAATCTAAAATTTTCCTCAGTTTGAATAGCAAAAATCAAAGTTACTCAGCTTTATCTGAAATGGATCAGCAATTGGGATGAAATACTTTATATTAAACTTCTCTCACACCAGCCTATCTTCTCATGATGAAATGCTTCCTCAATTTGTTCTGAGTTACTGGGAAGAGCACTTCTCCAATACACAAAATGAATCTGGGAAATCAATCTTCAAAGCATTTTGCCCTTGAGCTTTCCATATTATGTGTATGTGTTTATAAAAGAGGGGGGGAGGGTTAAATTTTTTCTTCAATTGTTTAAAGTCAGAGGACCTAGCTAATATTTTGACAATCATGCCTATTTATAATTTCCAGAGCAACTGGTCATTAATTAGATTGTTTGAAAGTATATATTTCCTATGCAAAACTTTTAGAATTTCTTATACAAATTGAAACATTGGTATAAGTTCTATTATACACATGCTTGAATATACAGACACATACACACATGAAGCCAAAGCAAATTCAAAATATATGTCAAAGCAAGGATTTCTTTTGAGAATTAGAAGTTATGATTATCAAATACAGCATACACAAATTTCAAAAGCAATAACCACTTGATCCTAAGTAGTAACTACTTCTACATGTACAAATACGATAGAATGATTTTTAGCTTTCAAAACATATTCTTTGAATGGACGAAAACAAATTTCTATAATGATCTTAAATAAGCATATTTGTGTGAACAACTGCTTTGTCTTCTCAACACACTATTATTGAAAACCTAAGAAGGCTTGATTTTTCTCTTTAATAGTCCTTTTAGACACACACTTTACCAAATAGCAGCAGCTTAAAATACAGTCTTCAGGACTGTCAAGAAAATGACAATATTAAGTGGTTATGCACTAATGGTGTATGTTTCTTTTGTTCATGAAAATAAATTCATATTCCTTTTTTCTATAAACTCTTAATACTGGGTGGCTAGTGTAGGGGATTCAGATATTAAGGGATACTGATTTCAAGACTGCCTCATATTGTGAGGACTGAATATGATAATTCAGATAAAACTCTTAGCACCTATAATTGTTACAATAAAATCTTGTCAGCCTATAGGAACATTTAAGGACATTGTTTTCTAGTCTATGAAACTATAACTGGAATATCACTATAAATCTGGGGCTTTTCTAATGTAAACTTTTTCTTTCATGGTCTTGTTGGTTAGGATATTCTGGGCTAGAAACAAACAGTTCTCAAAACTCAGGGGTTTAACCAAAAAGGTAGAGCTTTTCTCATTCCTTGTGTGGGAGCCAATAGAAAACCACAGGTACCCAGGAATGGGCTGTAACTCATCTCAAATGAATACCCAGAATTTTCTTGGCAGCTAATATGATGGATTGATCTTTGATTCTTAACACTTTAGTAAGGAAGTAATACAACTCTTTTGGTTCAATGTGTTAAAAAGCACAAAATTCACAAATTAACAAATTCAACTGACTTTAAAACTAATTGATTCATATACCAGGCAGCATCTTCTCTAAATACAGCCAGGAGTTACACAAAATGGAAGGTATTACTAGATAGAAAGAGAGAGGGATAAGATTATTAGCACAGGAAAAGATTATATTAGGTAAAGTCAACTCCCCTCCGAGGAAGACAGTAAAGTCAAATGGTTGACCTCATTGTTGCTTATTAAGAAACTCCACATTGATCAGTTTATGATTACACTTGGGAGAGACTGACACTACAATGAGATTAGACATTAAGTCAGCATGGCATGGCAACCTGAGATGAAGTATAGTGTTTTGTTCTTTTTTAACACACATCAAATCAATGACAAAAAAAGAGCCACTGCCCAGTCCCCTATCTTTATATTTTAAATTTACTTTTTCATTGAAAAACTTGGGTGTAGGCCAGAGATGAAGGGTGAGAGGATTCGTCAGAGACAGATTGGGGAGCAGAACAGGCATATTTATTGCAATGCACTGCTGAGGGGTGCAGCGGGTGAGACAGGAGAGGTTCTGCTGCACCATGTGGTTCAGCTCCCAGCCTGGGTATCAAACTCAGGCCAACGCAGTGATAGTGCTGGGACTTAACCCCTTAGCCACCAGGAAGATCCCACCATTGACCTAACTTTGAACCAGGTAGAGGAATACCAATCTGCTATGACCCTAATGAACACCATCAACCCCTTTAATGTGAGATAGAGGTAGATGTTGGCATGTAAAAAGTCTTCCCTATAATATATTGCTCACAAAGATACCTTTAGTAAGCAGAAATTCTGAATATTGAGGAGAAAATTTTACTGCCTACTCCTATAAGAATTGGAAACTACCAAATAAAGGAATACACTAAAATCTGTATTTATAATTTCAAAGGTATTATTTATAAACAAACTCTGGCTACATATACAGTTCTTTAACTTCACTTGCCAGGAATTCAGAAGACTTAGGAAGGACAAGATGCCACCACACATCAATTTGATAATAAGCCTGGGAGAAATGTGATTTTCAAAGCTTGAACCTATCACACTGATTCTAGTGTTTGCCAGCTCCAGTCTCACATATAATTTTTCAACCAGGACAGGATGACAAAAAAACCTGCAGCAATGTGTCTGAGGTGTTAATGTGGGATGCAGGTCCAGATTGCAGATGGGTTTTGTTTTAGAAGCAATGAGACTGCCACACACAGAAAGACATTTAAAACATTACCTTGAGCTAAACAAACACCACTTTCCAAGGTGCCTCATCATTAACCTTGGAATGTTGATATGCCCAAGGACAGAAAAACAGAAAGCAACAAGATGACAGGTTATAGAAAAGGCTCTGTGTGTGTGCGTGTGTGTATATGAGAGAGAGAGAGGCAGAAGGGGGATAGTTACAATGGTGATGAGTAGTAGCTTCAGAATTTCTTGATTTATGAGGGTAGCAACTTGAAACTGCATTTTTTCTTATCACTTTCTGCTGTGTGGGGTAGATCTCCTGAAAAAGATCAGATAGCCTTTCTCAATATGCTCAGAGTAGTCCTCTTCTCTCTAGGTATGGTAGTCAAAGTTCAATTGAGGCCCCCTGAGCCTCTAGAGGGAAGTCTGTTACCCCGACTTTAACTGTGCAGATTATTTTGGAGAGTAGTGAGGAGCCTGAAGGCCATGAGACACTTCTGTTCCTGCCTAAGTCTTTACTCTCCTCTCATACTTGGGAGCCTCCTTAGTGGCTCAGGGGTGAAAGATAGTGCTATCAAGCTACAGGGAGCCACGACAGCACACGCTCCATCCTAGGCAGGCCAGGGAGCTGACCCTCATTGGGTCAGAGACCTCTCTTTCCTTACCTGCTGCACCCCTCAGCAGTGTATTTCAGCACATCTGCCTTTTCTGCTCCCCACTCTACCTCTGGTGAATCATTTAATCCTCCCCCACCTCTGGACTTCACCCCAGTTCTTGTATGCATAAATAAATAAATCTTTTTAAAAATTTAGAGAACCGGCCCTCCCTGGTGGCGCAGCGGGTTAAAGCACAGCACTGAGAATCTAAAGCCGCTTCCTCATGGGTTCGATTCCCGCCTGCCCTGGAGGTGACCACATGGCTGGCAGACCTCTCCTGACCCGCCCGCTGCTCCCCTCAGCAGTGTACTTCGTCGATCCGCCTGTTCTGCTCCCCACTCTGTCTCTGGTGAAGCCTCTCACCCTCTGCATCTCTGGCCTGTACCCCAGTTCTGTATGAATAAATAAATAAATCTTTAAAAAAAAAATTGAGAGAACCTCTTATGAAGCTCCACATCAAAGACTGGGGAGAGGTGGAGATAATGAGGTGATCCTACATCTCCCATATTTAGCTCTCTCCCCTTCCTTACCCCATAAAAGTAATATAATCATCATTATTACAGTCTAGCTATCACTTCAGCTTTGATGTAAAATTGTAAACATCTGGGATTAAAAAGACTATTCCCATGCTATTTGCAAGGGCTCACCATATCATCTTAAAATATTTGAGTGATTATTTTTTGTGGGTGAAAAGAAGTGGTAGTGGGATTTTTCCCACACACCATACCGCTGACAGGCCAGTCAAGTCAAATGCTTTAATAATATAACTGTGTTTTCCTGCTGCCCATTGCATCAACAATTTGTATATTGTTAAAACAGATTTCCTAGCCCTGGCTGATAGCCTATTTACTCCAAGTAATAGTTGATAAACACAATTGCAAGTCAGCAAGAGAATGTGGACAGTCCCTGGGAGTTTGCTAAAATGGATTTGGCCTGTGGCTGTGTTCTTGATAGCCAGATGTCTGTTCCTGACCACATTTCTCCTTCCATGAATGGTATTTATAGCTTTAAAATGTTTTCAAGGATAAAGCAGAGACACACACACAAGGCATTTTCAGCACTACTCAACGATGGAAACACTCAGAGAAATCACTGTTGTAGTAAGATAATCACTTTTTCATCCTTAAGGATGCCCATTGTGAAGGAGCCAGCTACCACATCTTTCCGGCTATGACACATCACTAACAATGCCTCTTCCTGCTGTTCTTTTAAAGAGGAACCTCAAATTAAACCTATTACACCTTAGATCCCAATTACATGGAAATCCACAACCTTTCCAAAATGTGTCTAAGCACTAACAAGAAGACCCACTCTATTCAATATTCCTACTAACTGGTTTAGGGTCTTGACATTGCCTAGTAAGAAGATTATAGAAATGCCTGAAGGACAATTCTGGGTATAAAACCAAACA
Source organism: Condylura cristata (assembly GCF_000260355.1). Lineage (NCBI taxonomy): Eukaryota > Metazoa > Chordata > Mammalia > Eulipotyphla > Talpidae > Condylura > Condylura cristata. Next base: position 25,303,647 of record NW_004567127.1, on the reverse strand, counting down.
CCCCCATGTGCATTATGATTGCAAAAAAATGAAAAAAAAAATCCCTTTCATCTTTTTATTAATTGTATAATTAATGCTGTCTGTGTACTGATAAGAATAATGCCATGTAATTAATTTTTAAGAATTAAAAACTTGCCTTTATCCAGACTCATGGTCTACTTTCATGTTTATAACTGTGAATATAAATCCTCTTATCTAATTATAACATGACTGGTTTCATTGTTGAAACAAAGCAGGTCTTTGTCATTTTTTATTTGATTATGTAATATTTATTTTATTATATTAATTATAATCTTTCCAGGGGAAAAAATAAGACCCCAGGACTTAAAATTTTTAAGTCTTCCAAAGCTTATCAGAAAAATACCATGCTGCTTTGGATAAGGTATGATATTTCATTTGTTTTCTGTGTCTGTTTTTGTCTTCCATGATTACCCATTCTGTTTACCAAAAGGCTCAATTAGCATTTGAATGGTGAGCCAGAGAGCAGACAGGTTGAGAATTCTTATAGAACTCATTTGGCAGTCCTCCTTCCCCCCTCTCTCTTCATAGCCTTTTCTTTGCTTCTAATCAAGCTGCAGTTATTAAAGCTAGAATAAAAGACCTGATTTTCCATTACATTGATGCATGCTGAACAGAGCCTTGATTTGCTTTTTCTTTCAGCAATGCTAATTGGACTCAAAGGAAATATTTAGTTTATAATAGCGAATGAAGAATTCATTTAATTTTAGGGAAGGGGAAAATCAGCAATGAAACTAGCCTATATATATATATATTTTTTTTTCTTTTCTCAACCGTTTCTTTCCTTTATGAGTATTTATCTTAATGCTTCTCATAAGTAACAGTGTTATTTAATTATCAATGCTAATAACCTCTAGTTGGGAAAATTTACAATTCACAGGAAAAGATTTCTGATTAGAAGAAAAAAAAATGTATTTGGGAAATGTGGTTTCAACTATGCCTGATCAATAGGTGAGGAGGAATTAATTTAAGCATAACTGATTTTAAATACTATTTGCACTTTGGGTAACTGGGTATTTTCCAGATGAAGCTCATCACCAATCATGCTCACCATCCAGTAATGAGCTGGTTTGTTCACAGGAAAATGCTGGTGAGACAGACAACAGGAGAACTTTACTGAAGAAGTATGGTGATATTGAAATGTCATACCAAGTTCTCATCACCTTAAAGTCTCACTTTCTTTAAGAAGGAAGAGCTCATTTTCAAAATATGAGTTAGCACATTTTCTTACTTTTGCAACTCAAAGAAGAAAAGCAAATTTTCAAATGGTTAGAGGTGTTACAGGACAAGCACGAAGGGAACTGGGTGACCTGGGTGTGAGTCCTCATCCACACACCTCAGAGCTCAGGTCAGGATCACGAGTGGGTTCACAAGAAAAAGTTAATCCAAGTTTAATTGCAAGGGAAACAAGAAGAGGGAGAACATACACACACAGAAATTAATTAGTCAGTATGTCCTACCTGTGTTGCAAGAGAGTAGCGATACCAGGTGGACATGAAAAGCAGGTCAAGCCATGAGCACACAGGACCCCAGGTGTTCAGTTTTATAGTAAGTGTGGCTACTTAACTCCACCCTTGGTTCCTAGGAATACCTACTTCCGGAAGTCAAGTATAGGACCCCAGGTGTTCAGTTTTATAGTAAGTGTGGCTACTTAACTCCACCCTTGGTTCCTAGGAATACCTACTTTTGGAAGTCAAGCGTAGGTGTGGATTCATGGCATAATGGGAGTTATAACACTCAACACCTAGCATCTCTTTGGCATGGAGGTGAGGTGGTATCCATTAAACATCAGTGGATGAAGTTCGTTCAGGATGTATGTTCCTCTAACAGAGGCCATAGATGACATACCAACTGTTATAGAACAACCCTGATGTGAAATTTGTTGACCTGATTCTGGGTCCTCACCCACATGCCTTAAAGAGACTTATAATGAGACTCAACTGCAGGCATCCACAAAAAGGTGAATAAAGGGTTGATTTACAAAAAGGGGAAAAAGAAGAAAGGAATGACTTAGGGAGGAAAAAGATAAATTACTAAGTGTGTCCTACCAGTTCTGCTGAACTAGGAACCCAATGGCACCCTGAAAGCTGGCGGAGAACCAAGGACCACTAAGGGCCACATATCTGGTTCTATACTGGGCCTCACTGCCTAACTCCACTCTCAGCCCACAGCAATCCTCCCTTTGGTGGTTTGACATTATGGGATTTGTAGTCCTTGGTGTCTTGATCTCTTTGGTCTGGGGTGGAGGTGGAGTCCATAAAACTTGAGTTTATGAAGTTCATTTAGAATGTTCTTTCCCCTCCAACACAACTAGTGTATACTGTGCTACACAGATACTCCATGGAGATTAGCAGCAAGTTCTTCACTAAGAAAAAATGTTTTCCCAATGTCAACATCCCTGCTTTCAGGGGTGTTATATTATTATAAAGGATATTTATATTTAAGCTGATGCAACCTGCCCTCCCCAACCCAGGTTTAGCAGGACTCTCCCTGTTAACTTTTTCACAGAAGCAAAGCAACATTTCATTTAGACATTTGTGACTTAATATGTACTTGCTTCCTGCAATGAAAACTTCCACATACTCTAGTTATATCAAAGTGCAGTTAATTCCCAGGAAGCACCTGGTTCTTGAGTCTGTGTCTTTGAATATAGTTTTCTCTCTTTTGGGATATCTTTTCCCCCCATGTTGTCTCCTTCTTCTTGTAAGACTCAACTTAAAAATCACTTCTTGTAAAAGACTTCCTGGTCCTCTATGCCAAATTTCATTAAAATATGACACAATTGCCCCCAAAATATAAACAAATAGAGGTTTCATAACACACATAGCCCCGTGCTTCTCTCACTCTGTGATTACAATTTTACTTGCAGCATCTCTTGCTACAATCCCTGGGAGCTGGTTGGAACTTGTCTTATTCATCTTTGTGTTGCTGTTGAAAGCAGTTTGGGCTTTGAGTAAATATGTGTAAGGTAAATAGAATACATTGATTTGAAGTCAATTATTACAATATGGAAAGGTAAAAACTGTAAAGAGAAATTTTAGCCCATTGATATTACTTAAAAAAATCTCAGGATTTAAAATCATATTCACCATTGATATAAAAACATGCATTAACTGTCACTGTTTAACATATTTTTTATTAGTTTATCTTCATTTTAATCTATGGATCTCTTGCTCTATAAAATCACTGGAAACACTGTTTTCAGATCAATAACTCTCAATAACTCCAGTTTAGACCTTTCTCCTGAACTCCAGATTCTTGCTTAGATGACATTTCCTTTGGCATATATCAAAGGTGGTTAAAAGTCTCCTCTGGGATGTCTCTTCTGAGACACCTCATATTCATCACATCTCAAACCACAATCATTCCCCCGAACAGTCCCCTTCTAGGGTTCCTTTCCTAATAAATAGCACAATCATCCAATTGGGCAAATCAGAAATCTTCCAATCAAGCAGGTTTCCTCTTCACTGACCGTTGATATCAGCCCTATGAATCTCACCCTCCAAATATATACATTTCTAATTGGTTGGCTTAAATCTGTTACTGTCTTTCTGTGATTCAACTGTGATAAGAATGACCTTTCTGTTAGCATATAACCAAGTGACACCCAGGGTCCCCCAAGCTTACACGCCTTAAAGGGGTCCAGCCATTCGTGTGCATGAAGGCAAAGCATATTCTTAATGTGAAAGAACTTTGGTAGAGTTAGTATACATAGAGACAGAGAAAAGAAAGGGTACTCCCCCCCTAAAACAGCAAATTTACCCATCTACTATGGACCCAGCAAACAGGACCAGTCCCAACAAAGGCTGCTGAGGCCTGAAAGCTTGCCATAGCTTAAGACTTCCTTCAGGGACCTTAACAAAGGGGTTCTGAAGCAGGTTCCAGAGAGCTGGGACAAAGGGAGATACCACTTCAAGATAACTGTTACCATTGTCAGCCTCCTCCCGGGTCTGTCACCATTGTGTCTTTTCATGTGTCTCTCCTTATTTCGCTTTTCCACGTTTCCTTCCAAGTCTCCTTTCTAGCAGTGCCATGCTTCAAGGCAGGTGGTAGAAGTAAGTACTTTTCTTTCTAGTTCAACTTCCTTTTCTGTATATGTCTTTACCTGGTGGCTCAGCTCTGCTCTTATTTCCTAGTAGCTGTTCCAAGGCAGCTACATGTAAATGGAAACTGGAAACATGGTACCTCCTCTTTTTATGGAGATGTCACTGTAATATTCCCACTGCCGTATGCGGCATCATCTTGTAATGTAAAAACCTTCAATATGGTCCCATGACACTTGGGTTAAAAGTAAAACTCCTTAGCTACCCACTCTGCACAGTTTAGCTCCTCCGCAGCCTCTTGTTTTCAGTCACAATTCTCCCATTGTTCCTCCTTCTTTAATCACATGTTTTAAAAGTCCTGTTTAGGGAGATCTCTCTAGTGGTACAGGGGTTAAAATCTCAGTGCTATCAAGCTATCACAGCCACTGTGAAATGAGTCCCATCCCCAGCCAGGAAGCTCACCCACATACATGGTGCAGGCGACTCTCCTACCTTAGACTCTGCTGTTCTCAACAGTGTGTTTCGTTGGACTGCCTGTTCTGCTCCTCACTCTGTCTCTGGTGAATCCTCTCACCTCACATTTCTGGCCTATAGCCAGTTCTTGTATGCATAAATAAATAAAAATAAATCTTTTTTTTTAGAAAAGGAGTCCTGTTGTCATGCCTTAGACTCTTCTCCCACAGAGTCAACATTCTCTTCCTTCCACTCAAAACATGATCCCTTCATCTTTCCATAATTGATTCCTCTTATCGTTTAGATTTCTGGTTACTTTCTACTTTCTTTTAAAAAGTTAATCTAGTGCCCTCCCTGGTGGCACAGCGGGTTAAAGTGCAGCACTGTAAACTGGCCTCAGCTGCTTCAGTGTGGTTCTATCCCTGGCCCCAGAGGTGACCCACATGGCACAGCAGACGTTTCCTGTATCACCTGCTGCTCCCCTCAGCAATGTACTTCATCAGTCTGCCTGTTCTGCTCCCCACTCTGTTTCTGGTGAATCCTCTCATTGCACCTGTACCCCACTTCTATATGCATAAATAAATAAATATTTATAAAAAAATAAACAAGCAAAAAGAAAAAAGTTAATCTGCTATTTCAGATTGGGTAAAAATATTGTACTCTATAAGTATCTTTAATTCTCTAAGACTCAATGTGTCACCTATAGTGCTACATGTATACAACTGATTGATGAATATTATCTGTCTTCTTGAGGGTACTGGCTCTGAGAGAGCAGATCCCATGTCCAGCACAGCATTGCCATGTAGTAACCACACAATTCAAATTTGTTGAATGAAATGGAATAATGAATGTATTCCAAGAACAATGCTAAGAGCTTTGGTTGTTCAATAAATATTTGTCAAATAAATGAGCTTGAAGTTCAGTAAGCAAGCTATTTGGTAACCTAGAAGACAACTAGATATTGAATTTTTTTTTCTGTTCTTAAGAAAATCTATTACCACAAATTTTATGCAACCTTTGAAGAGAGATCATTATTATGATAATATCCCCAAAGTAACTGATATTAACTTGGTAGGAAATAACAAGTCAGCAGATATTTGTGTACAATCAGGTATGAATGCATTTAAGAGGTGGGAAAGAGACTTTCACTTGAAGTAACAAAAAGGTAAGTAAATTGCCACTTATGGCATCACCTTCTTTATCCTTTGCCTCCACATTTTTTTCTGATAATTCTGAAGATATTATTACCTATTCAATTCTGAAAACAAGAAAGCAAAATTCAAAAGAGAGTAAATAATTAACTTATATTGTACTAGCAATGTGTGGTACTATTGGAAAGCAAATCTGTGACTTTTATTCTCTATAGAGCTTTTCTTTGTAGCTTATACACGTACAATTTGAATTGTGTAATTATAATGCATTTTTGCCAACAAAATCTTTTGATCCTTGGGATTCAAGATTGTCTGTCAATTTATATGTGCAGCAACTATTTTCAGTTCTATCTTAACTCTGTTAATAAATAGTAAGTAAACCCTTGCTACAAGTATTTTCAATATAATTATAGTTGCTTAACTTGTCTCTTGCTTCAATCAGAAACAGTGAAAAAATAATCTTAACTATGTATTGTATTATGTATTGAATACTGTCCCTCTAAAATTCATGTTCACAGAGAAACTCAGAGATCTTATTTGGAATTAAGGTGTTTGCAGATATAATTGGTTAAGGATTGGTGTGAACTCATAAAGGGTTTAAGGTGGTCCTTAAATCCAATGACTTGTGCCTTTATAAAAGAGAGAAGGGAATACAGAAACATAGAAAGGAGGGATGACATGAAAGAGTAGGCAGAGATTGGAATGTTGTGTTTGCAAACCAAGAGAGACCAAAGATGTCTGGCTGTCATTGTAACCAAAAAAGCACAAGACAGAGTTCTCCTCTAGAACATGTAAGAGTGTAGTGCTGAGCACAGCTTGATTTTGGACTTCTCCAGAATTATGAGAGTCGATTTCTATTGCAAGCCAGTCCTTTATATTAGCCTAGATTTCAACTGAACAGAATGACGAGCTCCATGACTGGTTGAGAAAGGGTTCTATTTCATTTTCATAATGTAACAGGAACTGTTACAGGGCAACTCCCCTTTTCCCAGGGACCACCCTGTTACAGAACCACCCCAGTTTCCTTCGCATCCAATACTTTCTCCTCTCCTACTGTTAGAGTGCAGAGAGAGGGGCAGCCATGAACTCCCAATCCTGCCCTCTATAAATAGGTTCTGCTATTCACTGCATCATGACAAAACATGTAAGACCTTTAATGGAAAGGAACTTTAATACAATTAGCGTGCAATACAGAAATGGCAAAGAACCCTTCAATACCAAAGAGATGCATGCTGGGAACTAAGGGTGCAGTTAAGCAGCTAGGTTTGGAAATAAAACTAGACATGTGGGCTTCAGGGATCTCTTGGTCTCCTGGCTACAGCTCATCTCTTGGCTTTTCACAGACTTTCAAGGGTGCTATTGGGGTTCCAGGTCAGCAGAGATGCTAGAATGCATTAATTAACTTCTCTCTCTCTTTCCCCTTTCCCTTAAAAATAAACCCATCATTGACCTTTTGTGTGTGTGCTTGCAATTGAATCCTAAACACATGGGTGAGGGCCCACAGTCAGGCAACTCAATTAGGTTGCCCTGTAATACCACAAACTTCCCTCTCTGTTGTGGTAACAAACATGTCTTGTTTGTTTTGGAGCTGATGGATTTGGGGTGTGGGGGGTATCCTTGAGTTTACCCTGGGAAAGGTTTTGTTATAGGGCACCCCAATTCTGTTAGAGGAAAGGGGGGGAGGGACACCCCTGAAGCCCCAAAACCTGCTCTAAGTGGGTTCTGCCATCCACCGCAACAAGATAAAACATATAAAGCTTTAATGAAAAGTGACTTTAATATAGTGAATATGCAATATGGAACACAGAGAATATAACTTCTAGGGCCCTCCCTAGAGGGGGCGCAGCGGGTTAAAGCATAGCACTAAGAAGCTGAAACCACTTCCACATGAGTTTGATTCCCGCCTGCCCCGGACGTGACCACAGGGCGTGGCAGACCTTTCCTGACCTGCCCGCTGCTCCCCTCAGCAGTGTACTTCGTAGATCTGCCTGTTCTGCTCCCTGCTCTGTCTCTGGTGAATCCTCTCACCCTCCACATTTCTGGCCTGTACCCAGTTCTGCACGAATAAATAACTTAATCTTTAAAAAAAAAAAAAGAATATAACTTCTAAATCAAACACCTGAAGTTACCCATCCCCTCGCGGGCAAAAGTCAACCCAAAAGGGATTGGCCCAGAGCAAGGCCTGAAAGCCTGCTGTAAAAGGTACAGGTTTCATGGACTCCACCCCTACTCCAGATGCTGGAACTCCAAATCCCATCAGTACCAACAAGAAGCACGCAGGGACGTGAGGGCGGAGCTGAGCAGTGAGGTGGGGATAAAACCGGACATGTGGGCTCTTGGGGGCTCTTGGCCTGATGGTTCGCAGCTGATCGTTTTGGCGCTCAATCGGTTTTCAGCGTGCCAGTGGAGTCCAAGTCAGCAGAACTGGTAGGACATCCTAGTTAACCTGTGTTTCTCTCCCTCTTTCCCTGGGTTATTCCTTTACCTTTCTCCTTATAAATAAATCCATTATTTAACCTTTTGAGTGTGTCCATAATACGATTGAATCGGAAGGGCACGGTTGAAGACCCACAGGCAGGCAACCCAATTCACATTGGAATGCCCTGCAACACTGCCACAAGACTAAAGCACCTTCTGGCCGGGACCCATTGAAAAGGGTCAGAAATGGCCAGACAAATCTGGGAGGAAAAGAGCAAAATCAAAATCAGTATAAACACTGCCATAGTCACTTCCCTACAGGTATCTCACCCACATCTGCCTTAACCAGTCCAGGGTCAGGAAACAAGCATGGTTTCTTCATCACATGCTTGCTGTTCCATGTGGCTTCCTTAGGTCTCCTGGCTCTCCATCCTGCTTCAATCTCTTCTTCTCTCTTCTCCTTTTTCTCTGCTCAGCTCCACCCACCTGCCCCTGGGTGGGGCAGGGAACCTGGAACTTCCCTTTTTCCTAGGGACCACCCTGTTACAGTTTCACCAGAGTTCCCCTTTCAGAGGCACATAGCGCGTTTGTGTGATTTTTCTCCATAAGACAGAGACATAGTTATATTTAAAAAGCAGAGTTATTAGAAAAAAGGACAGAAGAGTAAAGGATGCTTACATAGACATAAGCAGGCAGGAAGAGCTGCCCCAAAAGAGACAGGCTTGCTGAGAGAGGCCTGCATGGTCACAGGTGGGTGGCCTTGAGAGTGCAACCTCCCTGTAGAGGATGGAGTTGGTAAAAGAGGCACCCACATAGTCGCAGGTGGGCAGAGGGCTGCTGCCAGCAAGTCAAGGCAGAGATTGCATAGAAATCTTTCCTTTGGGAGGGGTCAATTTCCTGTAGTAGCTTGTTTGCTGTTGACTTTGAATAAACTATGGAGAATTTGAAAAGGACCAGAGATTATACAAATGGCTCAGTCTCCTTATCTTTACCTTCAGAATAGAGCTTCTGACACCCCCTACAGCAGTCTGATATCTGCTTAGGTCTTGGGCTTTGTGATGGAGGCATTGGCCCCTGAGGACCTTAATTTCTATAGTTGGGTTAATGGCTATGTTGATATCTTCTACCCCCACCTTCAGCTTTTGGCAAAGTGTGACCCAGGTTTCTGGTCTGTGTCTCTAGTTTTTCTATCCTTATCCTCCAGGAGAGGGGCACCACTGAACCCCCCAACCTGCCTGCTCTAAAAAGTTTCTGCCACCTGCCACATCAAGACAAAACATATAAGACTTCAATGAAAAGGAACTTTAATACAGTGAGCATACAACACGAAAGATAATACAATTTCTAAATCAAACACTGAAGTTACCCATCACCCTAGTGGGCAAAAGTCCACTCAAAAGGCCTGAAAGCTGCCACTAGACTATAGAACCTTCTGGCCAGGACCCATAGAAAAGGGTCAGAAATGGCCAGACAAATCTGGGAGGAAAAGAGCAAAATCAAAATTAATATAAACACTACCATAGTCAACCTCCTCATGGGTCTCTCACCCACCTCTCTTTCAACCAGTCCATGGCCAAGAAATAAACATGGTTTCTTTACTGTCTCCCTTTGCTCCACGTGACTTTCTTAGATCTCCTTCTGTTATAGGGCA
>NW_004567127.1:25265638-25293303 GCF_000260355.1 Condylura cristata | reverse complement strand
CAGACTCTCCATCCTGCTTCCTTCCTCCTCAGATTCCTTCTCTTCTCTTCTTTTTCTCTTCTCAACTCCACCCTACCTGGGAAGCTGGAATTTCCCCTTTTCTTGGGGACTACCCTATTACATATTCATACACCAAAAAAGGAGAAACTTTGATATTCTACAAATTTGAGTCTTAATGGCGATAGGAACTGAGTTCCAACCAGTGGTTAGGACTCAGGAATTTCAATTGGCACACGAAATGACCATGGAGGTGATTTGTTTTGTCAATACTGAGAAATTTATCATGCCTGAGAATTTCACTTTAGGTTAAGAGCTGAGTTGAAAGAAGTCTCTTAGATCTGAGACCCCTATGATTTCCCATCCCTGCTACTCATGGGTATTCAGGGAGTTGTCTTGTTAGTAACGTCTTAGAAACTTTAAAGACAGCTGGGCCAGATTTTGGTGTTCTTGGACTTTTATAACATCATGGATGTAGAAGACATCCACTGTGCCTAAACCTGGTTATCTCTTTTAAGCAATACTGATAAAAATAAAACACTGAGTCACATTTCAAGAGGCAGCCTAAGTGACTAAGAAACTGTGTATTTATGGGAGAGAGGAAGGAAAGTAGGGCAGAATATTATGGAAAAGTTGATGTGCAGGCATTCACCCACTCTGCCACTTGGCATCCACATCTCAGTTGAAACAGTTAAGAAAAACAAACCTTTTTTAAAGGATTAAACACCACTTCTGGGATTATAAAAAAAAAATTCTCTTGCTTCTTATTCCATATTTTGCTCATTTTCTGCTATCCATGTCTTAAATATCTTTCACTTAACCAAAGTTAAGGATGGCTTCATTTAAAATCCAAGTCCATAAATTAAGAAAGAAAAACACGGGCCTGCCTGAAGGTAAACTCGTTCACACCTGTATGAGATACAAGCCAAGTTGTCCAGAGTGGATGATGTGCTGCTCATGCTGTGGGCTTCGAAAGACACAGATCATTAAAGCTCCAGCCCGTCGTCTGTAGCTGGGTTGTTTATTACAAAAGTAAGACTCACTAACGTGTCCTTTTTGCTAGAACCATAAATCTGAACCTCTCCTTGTAAAAACCTGGGATCTGACAACTGCGGTACCATAGCTCCCCCTGCTGTTCTGCTGCGTATTGTCAGTTGCCTCAGGCAAAATCATTTCATGCATTTCTCCTCCATTCTCCTCTGGCTTGTTTCTGATATCTAAGTTTCAGTTTGCTTCTGAATTGTTCATCTCACCTTTTCCTGCTATTTAGCAACCCTATGGCAATTTGAAAAAATCTACTTTTTTTGATCCTCATGTTAATATAATTTTTCACATTTTGTAGGCACCCCCCCAATGATTCTCCATTTTTTTTTTTTTTAAGTTCATTTGGACCCCGCTGCTCTTGCAGCTTAGATCTCTCCATTCTCCCTCTAAAATGCTGTCTGTACTTGCGTGGTCCTCTTATACAAACCTCCCTGCGTACTTAAATAACAAATCAATTGGAAACAAAAAATGATTACAGAACAAAAGGTGTTGCTGAAATTTTAGAAAATGACTGAAAGAAGCATCAAAACCTTTGCAAATTACTCCTACTTTCAAAGTAACACTAGCAAAATAAAAAGGTCAAATTGTAACAGGGTGGTCCCCAGGAAAGGGAAGGTTCCAGGTTTCCTGCCCCACCCAAAAGAGGGTGGGGCTGAGCATAGAGGAAAAGAATCTGGAGCAGAGACTCCGGAGGAAGGAAGCAGGATGGAGAGCCAGAAGGGAACCTGAAGGAGGCACTGGGAGTAGAGAGACATGTGAGGAACCGGTCTTGTTTCTTGTTCCTGGACTGGTTGACACAGACTGGGTGAGAGACCTGGAGGGAGGTTCACTACAGCAGCGTTTATTTTGATTTTGATTTTGCTCTCTTCCTCTCAGACCTGTCTGGTGATTTCTGACCCTGTTCCATATGGGTCCCTGCCAGAAGGTGCTTTAGGCTTGTGATGGGCTTTCAGGCCTTGCTTTGGGCCAATCTCTTTTTGGTGGAGTTTTACCCACTAGGGGGTGGGTAACTTTCTGTATTGCACATCAATTGTATTAAAGTTCCTGTCCATTAAAGATCTCAGGCATTTTGTCTTGATGCAGTGGATGGCAGGTAATGGGGTTCAGGAGTGTCCCTTTCATTGCCCAGTAACAAAATGATCACCTGCTATTTTTTTTTTTCATTTTTAGAACATCTTTCTAAATGATCTTTTTTTTCAAAGAAAATTATTTTTATTTTATGCATATGAGAACTGGGTTTCAGGCTAGAGGTGCAGGGGCAGTGAGAGGACTCACCAGAAACAGTGGGGAGCAGAACAGGCAGACTGACAAAGTACATTGCTGAGGGGAGCAGCGGGTGGGTCAGGAGAGGTCTGCCGTGTCATGTGGGTCACCTCCCCGGCTGTGGATCAAACTCGCACTGAGGCAGCCGCAACAGGCTTGTAGTGCTGCATTCTAACCCGTTGTGCCACCAGCGAGGACCCTGAAATGTTCTTTTAAGGAGTGTCTGTATACAATCATTCCCTCCTTTTTAAAAAAAAGTTTTCTGAGTTTTCTTGTTCTGAGCCAAAACTGTCTCCTTGGGCCAACACACACACACACACACACACACACTTTATGACTTGAGATACATTGGGGGTGTGCATGGAGCATGATTTCTGTTAAAATAATATGGGTACAGGAGATAAAGAGACCAACAAGATTGGCTGGAAGGCTAGGTTCTTGAAGAAATACCAAGCAGAAGGCATTGCTTGCCATTCATAACGATCAGCATCCCAGTACCAACACAGAATAACCGGTTCTTTTGTTTGGAGAGTTTTGTGTGGAGTAAAGAGTGAGTGCATGAACTGTTCGGCAGACATTAAACTCACTAAGCAATGCCTTTACCTAGATTAATCCCATTGGCTTCATTCAAAACGAAAGTCAAAGAGAAGTATAATCTTGATCTTCTTCTTTTCAAAAATTATTGTTTGTTTAGTTTACATGTTCTCAAGCTGTAGGCACTGCCTTTGTAAATTATTCTGCAAAGTTCTTGGGACAGATATAACACAGAAATGTTACTAAATTAACAGAAATTAGGTATTGTGGAAGTCAAAAACATCACAAAGGAAATCATATGCAAAATGTTTAATTTCCAAATCATACTTGACAAGTAAACTTTTTAAAAATTTGATTAGTAAATAGTCATTAGCCAGTTGTTATGGCACATCTCCTATGAGTGCTGACAACATTTTGAAAGGTTGTGGTAAAATAGTAAACTCTGGGGCTCTCTTGGGTGGTGCAACAGGTCAAAGCTCCAAACTATGAAGCTCTCAGAAGCCACTGCAGCTCGAGTTGGATCCCCAGCCAGGAAGCTGACCCACATGGTGCAGCAGACCTCTCCTGACCTGCCCACTGCTCCCTTCAGCAGTGTGTTTCAGTAGATCTGCCTGATCTCTGGTGAATCCTCTTACCTACTACATCTCTGGCCTGTACCACAGTTCTGTAAGCATAAATAAAATAAATCTTTAAAAAATTGGTAAAGTCTGGCTTTAGGCTGCTGGCCCAAGGAACTTGTAAAATAGTGTTTGCTGGATAAGGCAGAACCTGGGAAACAAACTATGCAGGCCCTGCTTTCAGCTAGAACCAAATGTGAGCATCATGCTTCCTTTCACATAGCAAGACTACTGAGAGCCCTCCCTCTGGTGCAGCACTGGGCAAACCAATAGTCAAATAATCATAAGGGATGAGTGTGAAGGAGAACAAACCACACTGACAAGTTCGAAGACTAGGTACCTGTTGGGGTGACCTATGGCACAGGCAGATCTTTATACATTAAAGAAAGGAGGTCCATGGGATGACAACTGAGATGGGAAAATGCACAAAATGAGGAATGATATAATAAATAAATATTCTCTTGTCCTACATAAAAACAAAGAAAGAAAAGAAAAAGTAAAAGAAAGGAGCAAGTCATTAAACATGGCCCTGCTGTGTACTTTCCATCATTATAGTTGGAAAATGTAGATTGTTATTTTTGCTATTTGTCAAATGATAAAACAACTTGCACACTGAAAAAAAGAAAAGATAAATGAGCTCTATGCTTAGTCATTTTACCTCTCAATTATATGCAGTGTTCTAAGACGTTACCTTCCCCCAAAAGACACACACACACACACACACACACACACAAAACAAAAGTGAAATTAAAAACTTAATTTCAGGTTATTTAAAAATATATACTTAATAAGCTTAAGAACAAACAATAGCTATGTAAAATAATATTTATCGCCCTCTTCATGTGTATAGAAGTATAGTTCTTTAAAACATAAACAGGATTTTAGAATATTGATAATAACATTTGACAGATTGAGTCATCATTGGTGCAGACTGATGGAAGACAAATATACTAATTGTGGAGGACCCTATATGTTGAAAGAAGATTAGAAAGAGGAAACATTTGGGCAAGAATGGAAATAATTCTTTTCTTTGTATCTGAGTAGGAGTTATATAAACTTATTAGTGAATAAGTATCTATAATGTATACCATAACTTCATTGGGTTTATCTATAACATGTGCCTTATTTTATTATGATATGCCCTATGTTACATACACACATATGCTTACTGTAAGTTTGGTCACCTTTGAGCTAATTTTCACATATTGAATAATTTTTTAACATGTTGTGATATTCATCAATAATTCCAGCCAATATTCTGATTTCTAGTCTAATACTAAGTGGAATCTTGCCTTCCTATATAGATATAATGCTTGGTGTTCTAAGGAATTTCTTCAAAGAGCCTTATTTTAAGCAGCAGTTCTATTTATGTTTTCTACAACTAGTATTTAATGGAATCCAGTCTAGAAAGCACTGTTAAATTCTTACTAGTGTAGGTAATTTTGTCCTGGGAAAACTAAAAATGAGACTTAAAAAATATATATATTTGTTTATTTATGCATAGAAGAACTGAGGTGTAGGCCAGGGATGTGAGTGGTGAGAGGACTCACCAGAGACAGAATGGGGAGGAGAACAGGCAGATTGACTGAAATACACTGCTTGAGGGGGAGAAGTGGGCTGGACAGGAGAGGTCTGCTGGGCCATGTGGGTCAGCTCCCTGGCAAGGAATTGAACTTGTGTCACAGAGACTCCATATAGCTTCATAGTGCTATGCTTTCACCTGTTGAGCCACCAGGGAGGCCCTCAAAATGAGGCATTTTAAAGGTGTTGAGGAAAGCCCAATAATTTCTGTAAGTCTGTTTTTTGACATGTATTTTGGTATTTTTGAAAACTTGTCAATTAGAGCACCAATAATATTTTCCCTTTAGTATCTTCTGTAGATAAACAGCTATCAGTTCTAAGATCCCAAAAGGCAACTTGACAGGGATGCTAATGACCTACCTACAAATTTATATCTCTCTCAGTGAACCAAAACATCTTTTGAGTAATGGTCTTAGTTCACAGTGATTAACTTTTTATTGCCTTATAGATGTTTTTCTTCTTTTTTAAAATATCTTACCTTCAACAAAAATTCATAGCTGAATTGAGTCATTTGAATGTACTCTATTCATTAGTATTAGGACATATCTGTGTTTTCATAAAATATACGGATGGCATCAGATAGGCCTTTACATATTTTAGACCATTTTTATAGAGTAGTATCCTTCTAGGACTATTTGTCGAGTAAATGTGGTTTTATACTTTTGCCAGTGATTCCTTTTTTTTTTAAAGATTTATTTATTTGTGCATACAGAACTGGGGTACAGGCCAGAGGCTCAGGGGCGGTGAGAGGCTTCACCAGAGACAGAGTGGGGAACAGAACAGGCAGATCGAAGTACACTGCTGAGGAGAGCAGCGGGCGGGTCAGGAGAGGTCTGCCACACCATGTGGTCACCTCCGGGGGCAGGCAGGAATCGAATTCATGTGGAAGCGGCTTTAGATTCTCAGTGCTGTGCTTTAACCTACTGCGCCACCAGTGAGGGCCCAGTGATTCCTTCTTAAAGAGACTCAATCAACAGAATTTATATTTACAATTGAAATACAGTGCCACTGGAACTGAAAAATGCATAGTTCAATGCGCAATATTTATTTTTATTTAGAAACGACTTTGGAATTGAAAAAAATTATCAAGGATATGATAGGAAGGAAGGGGGATTCATTAGACTATTGCATTAAGAAAATTAAATACAACCCTTTCTTAAGTAGTCATGAGGTTCATCATTCTGTTCAGTTGAAATCTGACTAATAAAATGACTACTGAAAACAGGGGGGGAAATGGATTTTATTTGTTTTGATAGTAAGTGAATGAATGTAGTGAAAACCAAATTAATCTTATCATGTTCTACTAATTTTATTTATCTTGTAAAACTAATCAAGTCACAGTAACCTACTAAAGGCTTTCACATTATACAAACATTTAAATTTCTTATACAATCTTTTATTTCTTTACTATTTTTGTTAAACAAAAACAAATTCTCAAAACTTCAGTTTGTAAACCTAAAAGAAACAACATATGCATAATGCCAACAATCATTTTAATGAATGGAAGAAAATTGATGCTGATAAGAAAACATCAACTGCTGTTTATAGGACCGTACTATGTGTCTAGGATTATAACAGATTTCTAGTAGTTTCAGGGTAAGTTCCAATATTAACATAAGTTATCCAGTGACGTATTTTACCTGAAATCAAGAAATGGCGTTAGCTAATCCTGAGCAATAGGGGTTAAAATGGAGGAAGGGAGTTTTCCTCATAAGAAGTATTGGCAGTCTGTCACCAAAATAATAGTGATTGATACTTGGTAGAAAAATTATGATTTAAAACATCCAACCTTTAAAAAGAATCACAAGCGCTTATCTATTTAACAGAATTTTTAGTCCTCAGCATTCTTCCACTAGTAATGTGTGTGTGTATACATGTACATATATGTGCTATTTAATATCATTTACCTTAAATTCCCAACTATTCTCTGAAAATTCCAAACTTTTTTTTTTCAATATTCCATTTTCTTACTTTTACTGGTGTAAAAGTGTGTGTACTGTTGCCTGTCTGCCATCTTTTGCCTATTGTCTGTTTCTGTTTTGTTTTTTCTTTTTTTCCTTAACAAACTTTCTAGGACCATCAGCTTTTTGTTGATAACAAAAGGGTGTAGGAATTAATTCAGCAACAGCTTTTAAAATAAGAGCAGTAAATATTCTCCTCATTTCTTACTTTTGAAATGGTTTGGACCACTGTTTTGGCACAATGCCCAGTGATAAATTTGCCCTAATGTGCTCTGAAAATGAGCAAATACTTTACATTGAAGCTGAAATATTAAAGGGAAAGTTAGATTATCAATTAAATGTATAGATCTATCAATTTCTCATGTAAGAGATTTTCTCATCACTGGTTCATGTGTCATTGGTGATAAAACAACTAGAATAATCTAATATCAATCATTTGCAAAGAGATATTTTCTTTAAAAAAATTGGAAAACCAAATATTAAATGTTGCCTACCCAAACGTTTTAAGAAAGGGTGAATGACATTACTATATTAAGTTGGTAAATTGGTACTCAGCTACTTTTTCTTGACACATGGGTAATTATTTATATAACATGATTATTGTGAAATTCATTGCAATGAATAACAAATAAGAAAGAAAAGATGTAGATTTATTTTGGAAATATATTTCCATTAAATACTGCCTGGCTATTTTGACACTGGGCACTTTTGTTTTAGTCAACATCTGAAAATAAAACTTCTGAAGAAAGTACCCATCTATATACTTGTACTACACATGTGACATGCTTAAGAAGTAAATGAAATTTTAAAATATTGAGTACTTTGTACATCCTTGAAAAATATTAAATAAATATTAAGATTTATTTATTTGTGCATACAGAACTGGGGTACAGGCCAGAGGCACGGGAGTGGAGAGAGGATTCACCAGAGACAGAGTGGGGAACAGAACAGGCTGATCGACCAAGTACACTGCTGAGGAGAGCAGCGGGTGGGTCAGGAAAGGTCTGCAACACCATGTGGATCACCTCCCTGGCGGGCCGTGTTCGAACTCATGCTGAAGTGGCTTTAGCTTCTTAGTGCTATGCTTTAATCCACTATGCCACCAGGGAGGGCCCTACAATATATTTTTAATGAAATCTTAAAGCTTGAAATCCATAGATACTACAAAATATTTTTGCTTGAACTCCAATTTTTAAATAAATTTGTTGGTAGAAAAGAGAAAAAAAGTATGTTATCAAACTTCTTTGAATAAAGAATACATAAAAACGAGTACTTTTATGTATGGATAATAGAATAAGTCATCACTCAAAAATATATATTAGCTACTTATTCTGGCAGTCATTCTATTATATGTAGGTAATTGTATTTTGATCTCTTGAATTTATAATTAGAGACAGGTAACAATGAAGGTGAATATGAGTTAATTGTTGAATAGTTTGCATAGCATTTTCTATCTCAAATACATTATATAACAAAGTTACATTAAGTGTAATTTTCATAAAACTGACAGCTTCTCAGATCAGTAATGTGTTATTACTCAAAAATTATGAAATACTTCCAGTCATTTTATCATCAATGACTTGTGATATAAAAAAGATTAAGGTTGCAAACAGACATTTAGTGTATAATTTCTTCACTAGATCTTACAGCTAGACAGTTCACTTGGCTTTGATTTTGTGCCTTTGAGGGATTTGGCTTTCTGGGCTCTTAATCCTAAATTTAGTTAAGGCAATAAGACTTTTTTTGTTTTAGTGAACTTTGTACTATACCATGATTTAAAACAAGCACTAACACTAACAGATGTGATTATGCATTATTTGATTTATTCTAACAATCAAATCCCATCTTTACTAAAAGCCTTTAAAAATGAACAGGAAGCATGTAAAAAAAATAATGACTGAGTCATAACATATTAGCCATGTAATGTACTATTCATGACACTTCAGCACATGTCTATTAAAATACACTCTCTCTACAGAATTATCTGAGACAGAGCATTATGTTGAATGAACCATTGATCTTATTGCATGTAATATTCTTATCTCGGCCTCCCCCAGTGGCACAATGGGTTAAAGCACAGCACCATGAGGCTGCAGCATCAGTTCGATTCCAGGGAGGTTATCCTGATTCATGGCATGGCAGACCTCTCCTGTCTTGCCTGCTGCTCCCCTCAGCAGTGTATTTCAGTCAATCAGGTGTTCTGCTCCCCACCCTGTCTCTGATGAGTCCTCTCACCGTCCCCCCCATACTTCTAGCCTATACCCCAGTTCTTATATGTATAAATAAACAAATCTTAAAAAAACTTCCTTATATCTATGATGCATTCTATTTTATATCTATGATGAATTTAAGTAAATGTTAACTATTTCCTGCTCTTATATAAAAATTCACATAGAAATGAGAGTGAACAACTATACAATCATGGCGAATTAAGAAGTCACTGCAAGATTGCTGGGTTGAGAAACAAGTAGGGTGGTAGCGTGGTATAATTTTTTTTTTTTAAAGATTTGTTTATTCATTCATATGGAACTGGGGTACAAGCCAGAGATGTGGAGGGTGAGAGGATTCACCAGAGACAGAGAGGGTAGCAGAACAGGCAGAGCAATGAAGTACACTGCTGAGGGGAGCAGTGGGCTGGTCAGGAGAGATCTGCCTCACCATGTGGATCTCCTCCGGTGCAGGCGGGACTCGAACTCATGCAGTAGTGGCTTTAGCTTCTTAGTGCTGTGCTTTAACCCGCTGCGCCACCAGGGAGGGCCCGCATGGTATAATTTTAAAGAAACATGTATTTCTTTCATATTTTAGCTCTAAAGACTGTTCTGACATTTGAAAGGTCCTTAAGCTGACTTTTGGCAGTTATTAGAGAACAAATTCCTTATCGTAATAAGGAGTACTATCTTTTCAGCACCTACTAAGTTCTGAATCCTGTAAGTCTAAGACTTCCCTGAGCCATGATAAAGATCTTTAATAGTCTTTAATCTAATAGTCTTTAGATTACCTCCAGAACATATTATCTGTACAGGATTAATCAAAAACTTATAAAAACACTCACAGGTAAATGTTGATTATAGGGAACACAATCCTTCTTATAAAAAGAAAGAACTCAATTGGTCATATTCCTGCTGCCTCAGTGAACACAGCATTTCAACATAAGAATACTGCCTGGTTCTAGGACCAATAATTTCTGTTTTATGAAGGCCAAGGTGTGTGTTTTCTATTTTAAATTTTAAATGTTATGTTATTTCTCATACAAAGTTTTCTCATTTTTATTTATCCCTGATACATCTTTGTGAAGCAGCAATGGCATTATTACAAATATTCATCTTTACATTTTCCAAATAAATTACTCTGAAAAGATGTTTAGATTTCTTTTTAAAGGTTCACTTTCTATTTTAAATCTAACCCAGCTGTGATTAACTTCCCAGGAGTACCCCTTTTCTCAACTTCAGTGGAAGCAGGGCTTGCAAATAACTATACACCAGATTCAATTCCACAATGTATTAAGAGGGAATGAATATTTTACCAAAATATCAAAGGGACATGTAGCATGAGGCAAACTTTGTAAAATCATCTTCAAACCATGATAGTCACATCTACCACCTAGGGTTCCTTTGCACCCAATAACTTCACATTTCTAACCACCACCATTTTGCTTCCTGTTGTTGGGGCAGGGGATAAGAGGTGGGCTTAACTTTATGCATGTATTGGGATTCCTCCACAGAGGGAGACAAATTGATATTTTATAAATTAAGCCTTATGATGATAGGGACTGAGTTCAAACAAGTAACGCATTTGGAAAGTTCTATAGCTGGAGATTTTATTTTTTAATTTGTAAAAGAGGAACTTGATCTGTTATTTCGTAAGATTGTTATGAGGGTGATGTGAGATGAGGCATGTACAAGGCTCAACATAGATTAGATCTTCAATAAAAGTTAATTTCTTTCCTCCTTTAGATTGTAGCAAACTGACTTCTTTGTCTGTGTCCTGAGAATATTTGCTTTCTGATCCTTGAGAAATTTATTGCATTCTCCTTTTTGGATCTCTGGTTTCACTGAACAAGCCCTTTTTACTATGATCTGTGTGCAGGCTCCATGGAATCTGCACACAGGAAGGGAGGGGAGATGGGAGTACAATGGGCTGGGGTGGAGGATTATGGGTCCGTTGGGGGAGGGAGAGTTATCTTGATTGAACTTGAAGGGAGAAATCCTATACTATCAAAATATTAACAAAGATGTAAAATAAGGGCAATTCATTAAATTAAATAAATTAATTAATTTTAGGCAAGGAAGAAGAAGGAAGGAAGGAAGGAGAGAGAAAAGAGAGAAAGATAAATGAGCATGCAAAAAAAAACCCTTATCTTATGTGCTGGGAAGTCAGGTAAACATTTCAAAGAACAATGAAGCTGTTGTTTTTTTAAGAAACATTTTACATTAATCAAGTTAAGTAACGAATACTTCACCAGTCTTCAGCAGAAGGTTTGGGGAATTTGGCAAAAACAAAGTTAGTTGTTTCGATATACTAAAATTTTACTTCATTATTATATGCAAGATAGTTTTAGTGCAAGAGGATCAGCCTGCTCTTTTCTTTCCTGTTTTTACTCCTTTACGTTTTTGTAAATGGGCATATCCCCTTTTTATTCCCACTTTTTCATTAATGCTACTATCTCAGTCTGAACTGGTCATTCAGTTACATTACAGAAATTAAAACTGTTGATTGACAGATGGCTTGTGAACAGAGTGAATAGAAATACCGCCCCCCCCCCCTTGGAAAAATAAGGGAGTGGTTGGACTGGACTCCTTTTGCTTAGCATAGGATTTTCTCCGTGCTATCCCACTCCAGGTGACAGGAGTTTGGAGATGGGCTGGCAACTTTGCTGCTAAAGAATGAGGATAAAGGAGACAAGTCAAACAAAGAAAGTAACATCCCACCAAGCTACAGTGCTTAAAATTCTGGATCAAGCTGTCCATGATGTTGCCATCTGACTTAATTGAAGGAGCTGAGGAATTCTTCGCTTTCTTCAAGTCAAATTTAATTGGATTTCTTCAACTCACAATATAAACATTCTTAACTGATGCAGTCTTATCTCTATTCTATTTTTTTGTGAATAGTGATTTCCAACTCATCCTATTCTATCCTATTCTGTGTTTTTCCACTTTTTCTATCATGTACCATTTCCTGTCCTCCTTGTTACTTCATAGTTTAACTTAAGTAAATTTACAAAAATAGCCTCACATGAACAAAAACTCTTAAAATCATTTATTTATGATGTTTCCTTCCTTGAGGTGTTACTTGCCCTTTATATCTGATGTCCCTTCAAGGCCTTTAATTAACTTCTATCATGCTTCTTAAGGGACCCGGCACGGCATCATGTACCCTATATGCATTCAAAGTAGTAATTGGAAATAATGATAATGATCAACCTCATGAAACATTTTAAACTCTGTCCTTGTTCACCTGACAAGCTGTGAACATGAAAGACAGGCAGAGAACCAGCCACCAGGAAGTAGAATTAATGAGCAGGACAATATCTAATTCTATATATTTTTAATCATGCTATTACAGTTAGCACTCACTTAAATTAATAACATCATCTGTAAAATTGGCATTTCTCTTGTAGTATAGTATACTGGGTTCCACCTTAACAGGCAATGAACATTTAGGTCATGGCAGCTATATATTATTGTTTGCCTTCTCCACTTTGTAAAGTAACTAAAAATTTCTTTTAAAATCCTTTGTAATAATCATCATTACATTTTGAAAGACATTCCCTGATGCCTTTCAAAAGCAGGTCACAAATTAGATTCTCTTTCTTTGCTTTTCATCTGGTTTTAGAAAGCCCTTTTTAGATAACCTCAACCAACAATCTTCACTTTTATTCTGAGACACTTTTCACCTCTCTGAGATACTGCTTGACTTGTAGAAATGTTAGTGAGGAAGAAACCAGTAGAGTGAAAACCAATGTACATGGTGTGGACACAGCATACAGGCATCCCAGGATAAGTCTGTGGACTCAGAGTGCGGATCAGTTAAATCCCTTGTTTTCCTTTTCTTCTTTCAGACTTGACAATGTGTATAAATGTGCATGAGGGATAAAAGCAGTGCTTGCCTTCTTATCTTAAGTGGGTTGTCACAAGGAGATCAGGGGACATGACATATTCTTTGGATCTTCTTAAATTCTACTTGGGAGCTTAATTTTCCATGCTCCTTCTATACAGGTAGAAAAAAGACTGGAATAAAATATACTAATTGTTATCTTTATTTCTCAGGATGCTAATTTACTTTGTACTTTTATAAGTGTCTATATTTTGTAAGTGCACATAAATTGTTCATATTACTAAAATATATGTTGAAAGAAACCACATTTTCCTACTTAATTTTCAATATTTTTATCTTTTGCATTCAAAGATTTCTAAATGAATCTGCCTATCAATGCAGAATATTTCCCTGACTTAACTACAAGAATAATAAAAGAAAGGAAATTCAATTTAAGTGCACCATAACCATTACTGCTGACTAAAGCTATGGCATGATTTTTAATTAGTGTAAATAACATTTTTTAAAATCATATGAAGTGGATGGGCTGCTTTAGTACAATATGGGATGGCATAAAGAGGGCAGAAAGAAAAGTGAGGCTTAGAAATATAGTAAGAAATTTAAAGTGACTAAAAGATTACTTGCAGTGAGGGATGTGACCTCACTTCTCTGGGAGACAAAATCAGGAGATGGGCAACAAAAGTATAAGGTGCCCTCAGAAAATGTGGACTACAGAATGTACCTATTATCTGATTTTTTAAAGGATTTGTTTCATTTATTTATGCATACAAGAACTGGGGTATAGGCCAGAGTTATGTGGGTGTGAGAGGATTCACCAGAGATAGAGTTGAGAGCAGTACAGGTAGGTCTACTGAAATATACTGCTGAGGGGAGCAGCAGGGGAGACAGGAAGGTCTACTGCGCCATGTGGGTCAGCTCCCTGGCTGGGGATCAAACTCATTCTGTAGTGATTGTAGATAGCTTCATAGCACTGTACTTTAACCCATTGTGCCACCAGGGAGGGCCCTTGATAGTGCTGAGACTCAACCCCTGTTAAGGGAGACCCTGCACCCACTATCTTTTCAATTGAAATGGCAATGAAGAAATTAACGTAAGATTGTTAGTTATTAAACAAAGGGAGAAAGTAAAAGTAGAATTTAAGCAAATTAATTTTGCTTATTGGAGTTCTCCTTTTAAAAAGAAGTAGGGGGTCTCTCTGGTAGAGTAAAGGGTTAATTAACACAAGAAGTTATCAGCCTCTGTCTCACCCCCTTCTCCTCTCGGCATGTATTCAGTAGATCTACCTGCTCTGCTCCCCATTCTGTCTCTGATGAATCTTCTCACCTCCCAGCACCTCTGACCTACCCCTCCAGCTCTTGTATGTACAAATAAATTTTTTAAATAAAAAAATAGAAAAAAGTAGTTATTTTTTTATTTCTGCAGTAAATTTTGAAATATAATAATTCATGAACCTATATACTTAAATCATGCAATGTTGTAAACAATGCTACTCAATTAAAATTGCAGTGGTTCAACACAATGTGAATAATATGCAGAGGCATAATGTCAAATTGATTTATATTTTAATATATCATATATTTAAACAACTTTGCTACAATTGTTATTCTGTGACTCTTGCCCTTGTGGAAGAATACAAATTGTTACTTGCTTAAAACTGTGCTGGTACAATAAGCCTCATTTGGCATCACCAATGTGATATGATAGATGATTTTATTGTTTTGTTTTTTTTGAACAACATTTGTTGGCTGATAACATTTGTTTAACCTTAGTCATATGCAAAGGATACAGATTTTTGGATATATTTTCTTTCAAACTACAAGGAAAAAAAGATACACTCATCTTTATGTTTCTAGAAAATGGAATGAAAGTCAAAGAAATTAAGAAAGATCTATTAATGTATAATGGCAAAGTTATTAATATATAATGGCAAAACTATCCGATTGAAAAAGATTCTTTCTATTTATCATAAAATATATTGACATTCTACTTTAATCCTGGAGATACACATAAAAAGTCACTGTAAGACACTTTCGACATATGTAAGCTTAACTCTTGTGTTTTTAAGTTCTTGTTACTACAGTAATGAACTTCAAATACATCAAATAGAAAAGATCAGTCGCCAGCTTACACACTTAGAAGTTTCTCTGCTAGGAGCACAGACTGGACTTGTAGGGATACTTTATTACTGGTCTGTAGGGGGAATCTCTTCTGAAATAGGATGAAATGTTAGACTCTTCTTTCTTTCATGTATTAAGGTAAAGGAACAATTTTAGTGAACTATGTAGTAACTGACTATTCCCTACCGGTCATTGAAACTTAAAACTTTCCTGTGCCAGGGGTCTTGGCCACTTTGAGCTTACAGCTTCTTAAAATTTAAATTTATTCCCCCATTATGCCATAAAATGTTTTTGTTGGCATTACTCCCTAGATAGATAGGAACATCGCAGTTCTGTACTACACATATTTTTAAATGGACTTGTTGTGGCAAGGAGAGTTATTATTAATCAAGAATGTCCTGGGGTTTCGTTTCTCTGAACACCATGTTGATGATCAATTATGCTATTAGTGTTCATGATATTTAAAAAAAATACAATCGGTTATTCAAAGCCCCGTGATATACAGTTGACTCTGTTGTAGAAGAAAACAAAACACCTTTCTTTGTAACTCAGTGCATTTGTCTTTTATAAATATTAATTGTAAGCAAAAAAATGAGAAACATAGGAAAGAAAATGAAATTTTTCCATTTGAGCTCTTAAAAGCTTTCCCAGCCCCCCTCTTTTATTTCCCCTGACATATCAATCAAGAAATGTAATTATAATTCAGAAAGAATTACACACTTAGCTATATACTTACACGAGAGGTTTGACTGGGCTAACTGGCTTGGAGGTTCAAGTGGCATTTACCAAATCAGAATCCTGAGACAGAGAGAACAAGGTTACCATTAAAATAGCAATGAGAACCTCAGATGAACACCCAAGGGGAGTTAGCACGGTGAAGGTTGCCCATGTTAAGCGGCATCTCATAGAGCATTCTATCTTGAGTATTACGTCTATTTATGAGAATAGGCTAATTCATTTATGTCAAATGTAGCTTTTGGATATTCGATCTTTTTAATGTCACCAAAATTATCTCAGAGGAGCAGCTCTGATGGGTCAATCATCACAGATGGTAAGTACTTTGTTAATTATACAGAAATTTAGAAACAATTGTAGAATGTCTTGCCTCAGGAGAAATTTCTCTCTTCCTGTTTAAGAGCTGCTTCCCTCCACTGAATTAATTTGGTGTTTGTGAACAGATAACCATCTCTGCCGCCTGGTAGAAATAACTCCTTGCTCCTTGCTCAAATATGCAAGTGTAAATAAGCAGAGAATATCACAAATAAACAATGCCATTCTTTTTTAAATAATGCAGCATGTGTAATTAGGAGTATGCAATTACAACAGTGTACAGCTCTCAGTGTAACAATTAGATTTTCAGTAAAATGTAATTTGTTCCAATGTAAATGTTTTTCCTCAATTCAGAAGATTCCCTTGAGTTGTTTCAATAAGCATATTTTGCAAGTACGTGCAGTTGTATAGGATATTTCGATGTACTAATCAAAGGGGACAGCTTTATTATATTGGGCTACTGACATTTTTCAAAGTATCAAGATTCCAGTAGTATCTTGAGGTAGGAATGTAGGGATGACCAACGTTTCTGGGAACTCTCACATGTTAGAATTTCTATTTGATAAACTGTAATATATCAAATAGCTAGCTAGGTAAAAAGACAGATACCACTTTGTGATATGTATTCTCTGCTCTTCAATGAAAGTTCAACTCTGTGTCCCACTTCTAGAATCTGGTCAGTGGGCCTTATGACTTGCTTTGACCGCATGGTTTAAGTGACATAATTTGAGTCCTAAAACTAAGTTTTAAGAGACCCTGTAATGAGGTCCTGAGACTGCTTTGCAAAGAAGCCCACACAGGAGAAGAGGTAGGTGGAGACCGAGGTCTGCATGACAACTCACACCAACCAGACAAATGAATGAGACCACATGTGGCAGTTTCTCTGGCCATAGCTAAATCCAGCAATAGTCTGCCTACTTGCCCTGCGAAATACTCTATTGAGAAAGATAAATAATTGTTGCTGTCTTAGCAACTAACATTTTAGAATGATTCTTTGTATCTAAGGATGACTGAATTAGTTCTAGTGTTTTATTTTTGGATATTCAGTTGTTTGTTGTTTTTTTTTTTTTTAATTTATTTATTTATTCATGCAGAACTGGGGTACAGGCCAGAAATGTGGAGGGTGAGAGGCTTCACCAGAGACAGAGCGGAGAGCAGAACTGGCAGATTGATGAAGCACACTGCTGAGGGGAGCAGAGGGCGGGTCAGGAGAGGTCTGCCACTCCATGTGGATCTCCTCGGGGCAGGCGGGGATCAAACTCATGCGGAAGTGGCTTAAGCTTCTTAGTGCAGTGCTTTGACCCGCTGTGCCACCAGGGAGGGCCCGGATATTCAGTTTTTTAATGTCACCAAAATTATCTCAGAGGAGTAGCTCTCATAGGTCAATAATCACAGATGACTGCATACAAAAACTGGGCTATAAGCCAGAGGTGCTGCAGAGTAGGGGTGGTAGAGGATTCACCAGAGGCACAATGGGGAGCAGAACAGGCAGACCAAATGAAATGAAGTACACTTCTGAGGGGAGCAGAAGGAGGCAGAGGAGAGGTCTGTCACACCATGTGGGACACCTCCCTGGCCAGATATTGGACTTGTGCTGCAGTGGCTGCAGATAGCTTCACTGTGTTGCACTTTAACCCCTTGCACCACCAGGGAGGGTAACCATCATCTATTTTTAATAAGAACACAAAAATGACTGAGAAAATGGGATCTTGATATAATAAAATGTGAAGTTAGAGACTAGTGTCATTTCTAACTCCTCTCTCTTTTAACCAGACATTCAGATAAAACCTAAGACTAGAAAACTAATTTTATAATTATCTCCAGAATTCATCAAGCTCTCTGCTACTCTGTGACTTTACTGCTTTGAATAACTTTTTAAAAAAATTTATTTATTTATGCATTAAAGGACTAGTGTAAAGGCCAGTCATGCAGGGAGTAAGAGGATTCATGAGAGTCAGAGTGGGGAACAAAACAGACAGATAAACTGAAATACGCTGCTGAAGGGAGCAGTGGAAGAAACAGGAGAGGGTTAGTACCCTGTGGGTTAGTACCCTGGCTGGGGATAGCTTGAGAGGGCTGAGGCTTAACCCCTTGCACCACCAGGGAAGCCTGCTTTGGATAACCATTATCGTTTGTCTGGATTATTCCAAAGACCTGAGCTGGATTCTAGGTCTCTGTCCTCTTTAATTAATTGCCTATCTTACAATACAAATAGTATTTATGGAAAACAGAGCTGGTTATGTTTCTCTATTGACCATGGCTGGAGGATTAAGTTCAAACCTTAATATAGAAACAAATGAAACATTTACACCCCACCCACCCAATCCACACACACTATCTCCTACACTTAAGAATGAAACAAGTCATCCTATGACAGGATAAATTTTCTGTCCTTTTCATAATTGTCTTGCTTTTCATAATAGTTAGAACAAGTGGGACACCCATAGATATGTGCAGATGTTAATATAAAAGTAGTAATTCAAGGTGGGTCCCAATGTTAATTTTAGGCAAGAGGGTAAGAGGGAATTTATTAGGAGATATCCAAGAAGAGATTTGAATGGGTAGAACCTAGCTGTGCAAGTGCATAACATAACTTTCCAAGAAGGAAGAATTGTGAGTGTAAAGTCTCTGAGGTCAGAGTAGGCCAGTCAGAAGTATCTGAGCACAAAAGAAGAGATATCAATTATAAAAAGTCAAATGAAATTTGGAAGCAATAGACCTCAGTTCAAATCTTGGCTGAGACTTTTAGCATATACCCTATATTATTTAATTGTTGAGATTCCCAGTGTCATTAGGGAAATGAAGATTGTAATTCAAGTACAATAGAAATAAGAGGATTAAATTAGGGATGCCTGGTAAACTATAGCATGCTATGTAATTATGAAGTTATGTGATTGTAACTGATTATTTGCCCTTTTCAGGAATGTTGCGTTTTTTTAATTAAAACATCCCATGAGTATAAATTTTGTATTTAATAACACATCCTCTTCTGCCACTCACATTTGACTGAGTCTCACTATAGTAGTAAACTGGATGGGTCTTTCTAGTTTTGATTCCTGGAAAAACAGAAAATACCCTTTAAAGTAAAGAAAGTTTTCTGTGTCACAAGGATAAATTCAGTTATCAAGTTTATTTGATGATTCTCTTTTGGTTTTCTATTGCTATGTATGGCTTGTGCCCAGATTTGGTTCTGCAAGATAATTAAATGAGCTCATGGATTCCCTGTGCATACTTCATAACTTAGTTACACTTCAGACTGCTATAACAAAACACCATAGAATGGATGACATGTCAACAACAGAAATTTATTTTTCACAGGTCTGAAGACTCAACGAGTAGGAGGAAGATACCATCATAGTTTTTGATGTGATAGTTTGTTCCTGGTTCATGGTTGTACCTTAATGCTTTATCCTCACCTGATAGAAGGATGGGCTGGAGATTGAGTCCCTCATCACACCAATCACATTGATGTAGGATCTATACTTATTACCTAAGCAACTCTCTGATACCCCATTTACTAACGCTATCACCTTTGGGGGTTATGTTTTCAA
This sequence comes from Condylura cristata, assembly GCF_000260355.1. Lineage (NCBI taxonomy): Eukaryota > Metazoa > Chordata > Mammalia > Eulipotyphla > Talpidae > Condylura > Condylura cristata. The sequence continues at coordinate 25,273,534 of NW_004567127.1, read as the reverse complement.
CAATGGATTATTAGGTACTCACAAAAGCCAGCACCTTGTATTCACACATCCATCTTTGAAGAATTTTTTTCAAGAGTAAGCATCTCTAGAAATAGGGAACTTGCCTCCAAACAATTTCAAATTGTTTGGAAAATTATTCAAACCACTTTCATTTAACACCAATAATTTCATTTTCATATTGATCCAAAATTTATTAGTTCATAAATTTCATCTACTAGTCCTAGGTTAACCAAAAGTGAAGGATACAGAAACAGTATACTTTAATACTATATTATTTATTCCTTAAAAACATTATTCACTTGTTAAATGATTTGTTTGGCTAAAATAATTCTGATCTTCCTCAAAGTGAAGATTTCTTTAGTGTATTTTCAAAACAATTGACTAATATAATATAGTTTTAATTATGTGCTAATAATAAATGGAAATTTGTTCACTTTGTTTTATCACTTAATTTACCAGTAGAGACATTTTTGTAATTCTTGAGGGTAGTTCTTCTGAACTGATCACAGATATTCTAAAACATATATATATGTATATATATATCTTTAGCTTTGATTCAGTTAGAAAGAATTCACTTCCTGCCTGTACAGATAGTGCTTATATTAAAATTGTCCCTTCATTTCCATGACATGAACTGATCTGTCTTTGAGGGGAAGGTTTGCTCTTGTGCCATTTCAATGTTAAAGTGAGATCAGGGAAGAGGCTCAGTTGGAGGGTTTCATTATGCATGTCACATAAAAGGTGATACCTCAATATATCATCTAAAAACTCTCAAACTGGACATAATGCAATGACATGCACAGACTGACAAGGGCTTACTGCTTCTGGTGGTGTGCTATTAGCCTCTAGACAATATATGTGAGGACAATGAAAGTTACAGAGTCGAAAATCCAACACCATCAGCAGGGCTGTAATCCTAATATTAACAGTGGTCGCGATGGTTCTGTTTAAGGTTTGTTTAAGCTTCACTGACTTCTAAAACCATAGCATATTTTTCTTGATATGTTCTTTTCTTTCTAAAAGACAAATCTCAACACAGTGAACTCTTTTCCGGTGTCCTGAGACTGAACTTCCCTGTGGCTTTCAATAGCAATTTTAACAACAGGATCTTTTCACATTTCAAGGCAAGGCCATAAAGTAGTATTCTTCTAGTCATGATTTATACATATTTTACCCATTCACTTAGAGTTAGCCTGATATTATAAAATGGCTCCAAACTGGTCACTTTTAAAAGGAAAGGGTGGGAGAATGTACAGTGGTCCAGACCCTATGAAAAACAGTGTGAAAATTTCTCAAAATACTATAGAGAGATCCACTATATGATCCAGCAATGCCACTCCTAGTTACGAACCTGAAGAATATTAAATCACTTATTCAAGGGCTAGCTATATGCACTCTTATGTTTATTTCAGCACTATTTACAATAGTCTTTTTATGGAACAACTTACATGCTCTTCAACAGAGTACTGAATTATGAAGGTATGGAGCATTAATTAGCTATTTAAAAGGATGAACTTTTGTCATTTGTGACAACATGAAAATAACTGGAGGAGATGAGTCCTGGTGAGATAAGTTAGAAAAAAGACAAAGACCAAATGATTTCACCTATATGTGTAAAATAGAAAAACAACAGGTGAACTGACAAATCTAAATCAAAATAAATCCTAGGAATAAGACTACAGAATTAATGTTACTAGAGAAGGAGTGTAAAGGTAAGAAAAAAGGGAGAAACCCATTGGTCAAGATAAAGAACTATAGATGTTTGGATGGTATGATGTGTGAACATATTACCGTAAATTATATATAGTACTGTAAAATATGCTATATTAATAAAGAATCAAAGGGCTTCTTTGATTCTTTCTTGATTATTTCATAATAATTAAGGTAGGATGAGGTGCAAAATCTGCACTGTCCCAGGCAAGCCTAATCATCTTTTGTAAGCATGTAATAACCAATACAGTCCATGATCCTCCAGGCTGTCCACAAAAGATATTGCCTAACCTGACTCTTGGAAATCTTTGACTGCTTGTTAAAAATGCTGACATCCTGTCTTCACTTTCTATTGAATAGATGGTTAGATTGTGTGTGTGTTTAGGCCCCTGGATGATTCAGAAGACTGTAGAAAAATTCCAAGAAGCTACTCCCTCTGAAATCCCTCCACATTTGTATCTCACAATGGAATTGCCATGTTAGTAATTAAGCCTATTCATTGTCTGATATATTTTTTTCATATATAAGTTGAATATCTTCCATATTTTAACATCTGAAAATCTAGATAAATCAAAAAATTTATTTGATCTTAAAATGAGGAAACAATTTCTACTTCCTATGTATTCAAGTACTTGGTCTTTCCACTCCCCTCCCCCCCCCAGGCAGATAGACAGCTGTAGCACCTCTGTGCTGATGTTTTAGTGTCTCTGAGACTGAGTTGTTATTTGAGGATTTTCTATTGACATCTTCAGATATAAATAAGAAAACAGAAACATCGAATGCTGTCTAATAGGTGTCAGCACATTAGAAAAAAAACTTTCCTATAATACTGTAGAGTTCTTTTAAGAAATATTTCATTATTGATGAATTCAATAACACAGAGGATAAAACCAATGTGGGAAAACTCAGGCATCAATGACTCAGAATTGAGGAATGATTCAGAGCAATTGGATACAGGTGAAGAAGTTTTAAGAACTTTTAAAACAATTGTTAGTTTTTTCTTTTCATGCATAAGAATGCTGTGGTATATAAATGTAGTTAAGTCCAAAAGGTATCATATCATAATAAGCAGTACATTCAAAATGATAAAATGTTCAATGTTTATTTGTCTTAATGTGTTTCTTTTCTTCGGTATATAAAAAAAAGTGTATTAAAACTGGCAATGCCTAAGTCTTGAAGATATTTAGTATAGACAGTGTTCAAACAACAAAATGAATTATATCCTTTTGCAATATGCTGACTCTTCTACTGAGGTCCCTGGTACCCCAGAATGAGATGGGACAAGGAACATTCAAGTCAATGAATTCAAATAATCTCAGTCCTACTGTATTTTTGATATGATAAGGTTTTAAAGCATGTAGCTTTTTAAAAGAGAAATAACTGAAGCTCTATATCGAAGGTTCTATTTTAGGAAAAAAAAACAACAGTGGGACAATTAATAAAATTTTAAGAATGGTTTGGATCTGCAAAATGATTAGCACACATCAATGCATGTGGAAGACCTGACTCCACTCACTGTACAGCTAAAGAGAGAGAGAGAGAGAGAGAGAGGTTGTTGAATTCCTTGCCAGATTTAATAGGGTGTTTGCAAAACTGTAAACCACCAAAGCAGCCAGGAGGGGAGATTCATGCTTGCCTCAGTAGGATGTCTGTTCCCTGCCCCCATCTTCCATCTTCCACAACTTTCTTTTCCAGTTGTGTTTCTTTTCAGCTTGCACAGGGAAACCAGCAGACAACAGGCTGAACGGTAGCCAGCTGCTTTATAACTGTGTTAGCCAGAAGCCCTCATGAGAAATATTTTTCCTGGAAAATAAATTATAACATGTCTAAGTGGTGCCTGACAAAGCTAAACAGGAGGCATGCTGCTCTATTGCAAATTCATCTGCAGTCTCTGGGTAGAGAGACAAATAAAAGCACTTCATCAAAATCAGTCACAGAAACCCAGGAATACCCATAGGAGACCACTAAACTCTAAATACCAATCAATTTCTCCAACTTTTTTTGTCAAACTTGCAAGTCCTTTTAAGCACTGTCTTATTGAACTGCCAGGCAGCAGCTGGCTGGTATGGAGGAAGATCAGAAGGAGGAGAGTTTGTGGCCTCCTATGACACAGTGGTTTATCTAGCTGAGGACCCTTATTGCTGAAGGGGTTTTTCGGACTTAGAGTATCAATTAAGGTTAAAACTAAAAGCCTGTTTTTACGTCTACATATTTGCTCAGAGGTTTGCCTAAATATATACTAAAGAATATAGAAAATATAGGAAGGAGTTTATGCCCCTCTCTGCCTGCATGTTAAAAATTGCAACTTTGAAACTTGTTCATCTTGTGGTTTGGAAGTAGTTTAACTGTTGCCAGTCTCCTCAAAACCGCCATTTTACTGGGCTAAGGCACTGATGAATTAAGAAAGGTGCTAGTCTCAGTTTTGACCTCCATTTAATAAAGGACTTATGATGGTTGTTTCATTAAGGTTTTCATGAAGCACCAAACAATGCTTAAGGTACATTGTTAAGTAGTACAGTGTTCCCCATCATTTCTATCTGCAAGGAATTTATATTCTCAGGCAAGAATCTAGTAATCAAAAGAGAAGACATTTCTCAAGTCTATGCATTTTACTAGCTGTGTGGCAATAAGAAAGTCATTTAGCTTTTATTAAGAGGGCTTGGGATTTACACATAAAAAAAGCACTTAGGAAAGTCCACTGGAAGAATAAGAAAATGGAAGAAAAAGGGCAAACTTGAACTAATTGAAAAAACAGCGTAGTTCAAGGTGACAGTAAAAATGAGGAGAGTTGGATAGGTCCATGAGTTATTTTGGAGAAAGATCTGAAAGTTCTCCCAATGTTACTTGCAGGCTAAAGATCTCCTGTTACATTTATACTGATTCTATGAAGCTGGTGAAGCTTTCTCTTGTAGGATTGAGATATTACATGGCTCTTTTGTGACTAGATGTGGCACCTTCAAATGTCAGTTAATCTCTCTGGAGATCAGTATTCTTTAGAGTGAAATAGAAGTAATACCCTTGTAACCCTGGTTTGCCCAAGAATATATAAGGGAAAAACAGATAAAAGTCATGAAAGTAGGTGCAAAGACAATCCTGCTCAGATGTGTAGGCAATGTTACTATTGCAGAAAGGTGCTATGTGCTAAGGATTCAAGTAAGTCAAACACTAGGCTTTTAAAAGCTTGTTTTATAGTAGCTGCAGCAGTATGTAATTTACATAATATACATTTAAAGACACTAAATAAGAAGAATTAGGAAGATATGAGTATTTTCTTTAAATGCATCACATTCATATTAAAGAAATCTAATATCCAATATCACAAGGTCAAAGTAATCTTACTCAAGCCTGTCTTCAAATTACCTTAATTTACGAAATAGATTCTTCCACGCGGCATTTCTAAATGAATTAATCCTAGGAAATATTCATGAAATTAGACATACTCTCTATATATTGATAAGCTCTAATTTTGTCCAGCTTGTATTGGATTTGTAGATTTTGTTTTCTGTGGCTAATAATGAGACATAATTACATTTATATTATAGAAAGTAATCCGAGAAGAAAGGACAATAATATATATCCTTAGTATACATGTGTAACCCAGTGGATTCACAGACATGACTTGGTCTCTGCAAAAAAGTCCTTAATGTATGGATGTAATTAGTTAACAACAAATTTATCTCTTTTTTACAAATTTATTTATTTTGATTGAGATAACATTAGGAGCCCCCCAGCAGGCATTATCACTAGCGCATACATCCAAGGCACCCATATTTACTGCCACAGTCCATTGTGTTCCCTTTCCTTTGTTCTTCTTCCTCCCCCAACCCCTCATTATCAACATATAAAAATACTCAAATAGCAGGGAAACATTTTTATAAGAGTTTCATATTGAAAAGTAAAATGAATAGTCATGAAAAAAAAATACTGTCCCTATTTTTAAAATAAAGGTTTAAGAGAGCAATTGTATATTTGTTTGTTGAAGGATGATACAACTGCAGATTTCTTGATTGTTCATAGTTATAAGTGATTTCATAAAATGGTTTATTTCTTAGAATGTAAAAATTATAGACTCTGCCAATATGACTTAATAAGTTATATCATTTAGAAACTCATCTGTTCCTGTCATCGTAATAGTTTGTTTCTATATTCAATATGTTGAAGATTCCATAGCTTGAAACCAACTTGGAGTGAGAATCTCATCAAATTTTTGTCATTCAAGCAAAGTTTAGTATGTTGTTTGAGACATGAATCATAGATAAGTCTCATGACAATCCTCAAAGCCACAGATCCTTTATTTTAACCCTATGCATTATCTATTAGTAGCAGAATATACAATGAAATGGCACTAGGTTTATGTAAAAATTTGATGGCAATTGAAACAAAGGATAAAATAGACACAACTGGTTAATGTAAGTGAAATTATTTTGTTTTATAGATAGACATTTCTCTATCTCTAAGATAGTGTATGTTGAACTTAAAGACTAGAAAATAATAAGTAAACTTGGCATGTTTCAAATATCTGATATGTCTTCTTCCTGCTTACTTTGCTTTTCCCCCTCTTCATAAAGTGACCTTTTCTGGTTTTGTTTATTTTCTTTTGATTTTTTCCCCTCATGATATTGGTTGGTTGTTCACAATAGGAATTCTGTTAATACCACTAAAGAACTTGGATGAATGACCCAACTCAAAAATATCTTTAATGAAAACTTGGTTAGTCCACGGTGAGTGAGACATTCACTCTACTCAATTGGCTTTGGCCAGGGAAATGAGCTCATACAGTCCAAACATGTAGAGCTAACTGGGAGGAGGAGAAATGTCTTAGATAAGTTGTAATTGGATTGGGCAAGTGCCCAGAAATTTTCTACGCCATTGTCAAATCACCTGTGCTTATTTGCTTGGGATGTGAATATTAAAATGCTAGGGGCTCGTTTTCAGAGCTATTTCTAAATCTGTTTCAACTTCTATGTGATAGGTGTATTATACATATGAAAATGTAAACTTCAAAGAATGAGAGACACATTGTTTCCATTTGGGAATACATTTGAAATCTGGCCAGTCAACAATCAACTAAAGTTAATTCCTAGCCATTGACTATAGTTAGTTCCTGGGGAAATTAATCAAAAATAACATTTCGATTAACAGAATAAGCAGGATGTTCTTGACCCTGAAATGATTGTAGCACTTTTCTAGAGAAAAGAAATTCTACAATGCAGAATTTTCTGAGGCTGAGGTGAAGGAGGGGGAGAAAAAGCTAATTTTTCACTATACATTTCAAATATCAGCTGGAACTGTTAAATAAAAATTTAGACATTCTACTCGCATCTAATCATCTATAACTCATTTCCTAAATCCTAAATATCCATTAAATATAGACATAACATTATTGACATTACACCCATATATATGAAGTCAGATGCTTCCTCTTGTTTCATGAAACTCTATGAAGTAGGTTTATTTCATATTCATATTTGAATACTAAGGCATTTAAAAATTTCTTGTGATAGGTCTCATAGCTAGAAAATGGAATATTCATAATTGTAACCCACTTTAATATTTAAAAATAGAGTCTGGCTCTTTGCACTGTTAGGCAATCTCCAGTTTTCTTTAGTGTTTACTCATATATATGTTTAATTATATATTTTAGATAGCTATAGGTAAGGTTTATCATATCTACTCTCTTTACCTCCCATAAGATTCATTCATTAATTGCTTCTAAGCATATCAGTTAATTCCTAGCATACGGTCACATTCAAGAATTACACAAATAGTTTGTACCTATTCTTTGTAGAGATTTTTCTAATTGAGTCCAAGTATTGTTTAAATATAAATCATCTAAATCAAGACTTGAAACTGAAGGGAAAATATTATTTATTTTTGTTAATTTATATTTATTGAGATAATGTTGCTTTCCAACATAGTGTATGTTTTAGGGGTATATATAGATTTATACCTTTACAAATATATGTTATTTTACCTCACCCACAAACAAAGCCCCCAGTAATCCTCCATTTGGTCCCTGTAACCCCTTGCTTCTACAGCACCACACTGCCCTTCTAGCTACCTTAGTCTTAGTGTAACTGGTGGCCAAAGCCAAAAGGCTGTTATAGGTGGTGCTCCCTGATGGGAAAACTTTGCAAGTAGCTGGATGACTGAAACTGTTTCCAGATTTGCTGCTCTTTCTCCCTG
>NW_004567127.1:25252350-25264248 GCF_000260355.1 Condylura cristata | reverse complement strand
TTTTTTTTAATATGGGCCATTTTCACAGGTTTGAGGTGGTCTCTCATTGTGGTTTTGAGCTGATGATAAATGAAGAACACTTTTTTCATGTAGCTGTTGGCTATTTGCTTAGCTTCCTTGGAAAATTGGTTGCTTAGATTTTCTGCCCAGTTGTTGGTTAAGTTGTTTTTACTTTTTTTTGTTTGTTTGTTTTGTTTTGTTTGAGTTGTTTGAGCTCTTTATAGATATTCATTGCCATCCCCTTGTCAGATGTATGGTGTGCAAATATTTCCTCCCATGATTAGGATGTCTCTTCATTGTGGTTACTGTTTCTATCACTCTACAGAAGTTTTTTAGTTGGATGTAGTTCCATTTGTTTATATCCTCCTTTGCTTTCCTTGCTGCTGGAGATGAATCTTCAAGGATGCTTCTGAAGTTTATATCAGGGAGTACTTTGCCTATGCTTTCTTCTATATATTTTCTGGTGCAGATCTCACATCCAAGTCTTTTATCCATTTTGAGTTGATTTTCATGTCTGAAATAATGGTTCATTCATTTGCAAATAGTAGTCTAATTTTCCCACAAATCATGAAGTCAGAATTATAATGGCCAATACACAAGTTACCTAACAGACATATAAAATAAATTATCATATCTTTTTAACAGAATGCCTTTCATCTCTATATGTATATTTAGGTCTTTTTCCTTTACTTACAAACTTTAATTGACATGGCTAGTACCTAAGACTCAAATAGTCCCTTGTCAGTTTTTTTTGTTTCTGGCTTTTGAGATTTGCTACTTTCTCCATCAGACCTTCCCCTGATTTTTTTTTTTAATAATATAATAGTTTATTTTTACATCAGTTTTGTGCCTTTTCCCATCTCGGTTGTAATCCCTATGGGCTTCCTATCATCAAATCACCCTTGTGCCATCACCACAGCCCTCTCCTGATTAAATATCACTTAACTTAATTCAGCAGCAGCCTTTAAAAATATTTTATCCCAGGATTGAAGAAATCACTAATTCAGATTCCTTCTTCCTCCCTAGTAATGAAAAATTGATAAGGTAGAGAAGTGTCTTAAAAGAATGCTGAGATGAATCATAGAATGTATTTCCTCACAGAAACAGTGCAGTGAGCCAGAATATATGTATATTTGGTCAAGCTGGATACAGGTGAGTTAATTTGAGAAACTAGTAATGTCCATTGAACACTGCGTTTTCAACTAACATCTCTTGCAAACAGACAAGTAGGATACAGACTTTTGAATATAACCTAGTTGTATGTTAACATTGTTACCTTGCTTTGCACACTAGCCAACAGCATTTATGGAATCCAGAATTCCTATAAGCAGTGTGCAATAGGGCATTCATGACAGGTCCTGCAATGGCTTGCAATGATTTTAAGTAACACTGAATAAGTGAAACTTTGAAAAGAAATGAAATTCAAGTTAATAAAACTAAGTCAGAATAAATATGTTCTTAAAACAGTATAACAAATTTACTTACAAATATTTAAATTATTAATATAAATGTTTACTTTGGTATTTTGTAGGAGTTTACATTATGTACAAGCATATACAATGAGAGGTAAAATACCTGCATTCAGTAATATAAACTTTAAAAGTTAAAAATGAGGTATATAGTATAGTGTGGTAACATACATCTGAAGAGGTTTGATCACATTATCTCCAGAGCATTTACAGCATTGTAAATAAATTTTACTTAAAAAAAAAGCAGTTTTCAAAACAGAGATGAAAGGCACCTCATAGACCATAGGACTAAAACAAATTCAACTTAGGTAAAATTACATCATGGTTAGTGACAATCCTGGAAATTATGTAAATGCCTATTATGATTTAAGATAAAAGTGAGTACTGCTTTCTATTCCATGTGAATGCATACATGCATAATATAAAATAAATCCCTTAATATCCATTGTGATTTTTTCAAAAGGATGCTAAAAATTAAAAATCTGGAAATTGATAGGAGTGCTAGCACCTCAAAATGATAAGATATAATATTTGATGTAGTGTGGATGAGTACTTTAAAGACATTAGTCTCATCTCTTAGAAACAGATATGAACATATTTGAATCAGAGGATGACATGATATGTATCTTTAAAGACATTTTTGTTAACAGTTTGCAACAGCTTTATTCACACATATTCAGTGATTCATCTAATTGCTAAATTATGATCTGCTCAAATAGCCATATGCACCTTTTACATTGTTTATTACATAATCACAATGGGTTGGATTTTTCCATATTCACAAAATTAGGAATGTGGATTTTAAGTTTAAATTGACTGATAATAATGAAATTTGCCTCCCTCAGAAAATATTTATTTAAATACAATATTTTATTTAGGTGCTATATTAAGAACTTGTTCATTCAAAAATTCCAGCTCAATGTTACTGGTATCCCCAGATTACTATCTCAAACTCCACTGTCCCTTATTTAATCCATCAAATATAGGTGAATGACTCATATTTATTTAGAAAATATGTCTTCAGAAATTATTGTCTATCCAAGCCCAAATTTAAAAGCAGTAGGAAAGGTGACAAATTATTAGCCTGAAGATTTAATAATATCATTGATACCATAATGATAATTGCAGGTGTAGAGTTAAGATTTAAAATATTTCATATGCTTTATCTCATACATTAAGGATTAAAAACTGCTCTCTTTATTGTCCAGGCATCTACAGAATGTGGCAAAGATAAGACTTGCATCAAGAAAGTCTGATCTGAGACGTAATTTTCATAAAGATGCCATTCTACCTTCTACATAACTATACATACCTGTACCGTGCTTCAAAAACCATGTGTGTGTGCAATATGTTCATCTGCTGGATTTTAGAATAGAATTTATTGGTACATAGTGAGGGCTTCATCCACTTTTGTTACAACAACTAGTTTTCCTGTTATGTCACACATTTGCAATATAAGACTATATTCCAACCATGTAATTCTGTAGGGCCTCTGTCACACCATTCCACGGAACTCTGATTATATATGCCTTCCTTCCCTCCCCTTCCAATAAATACAAGCTTCTGGAAATGCAGACAGCTATTATTTATTTTACAATATCCATAATGGTTTTCATAGTGAATTGTAATATTTTTACAAATCCTAAAAGCCTGATCAACAGTCTAAAGATTTTTAACTGTTTAACTTGACTTCAGGAGGCACAGCATTACTTATATATATCAAAACAAATTCCTGGAGCTAGAGAGGCTTATGCTAAGTGAAGCAAGTCACAAGAAGAAAGACAAATACTGGATGATTGTACTCACATGTGGAATATAAAGAAACAAAACAAAGGAACTGACAAAACTAAACCAAAGCAAGAAATATATGCAGAACTAGAAATATATGGAGAACTGACACTGCCAGAGGGGGAGGGAACATTGGGGGAGCAGGTCAGATAGACTATGGTGCAAAACTATAGGTGTTCTGGTGGTGGGTGTGGTGTGGTGACATACATCTAACGAGGTGTTAACCATGACATGTGCTGTAAACCACTGCACCTCAATAAAAATAATTTAGTTAGATATTCTGCACATATACTTCATCAGAGTCTACTCTCCTACAGTGAATGGCCAACTACAAAACTAAATTAGAACAAGTTTATTACATTGCATAATTATCTTTGAATATGTAAAATGAAGCAGTTCTTAGAGCCATGTTATACAATACTCCTACAATTTACCACTTCTAAAACAGTCAACCTGTCTCTACACTAAGTATATTTCAAGGCTTTGTTTCTCTCAGAACGAGTGGTATTTCAGCATGTAAGCAAATGCTTGAAGATGTGCTACACAAAGCAAATGCTAGCTTTGAATTTACAATCTGTCCTTTTAACCTCTGATCATGTCAAGGATAACAATATATTTTAGTACTTCAGTTATCATCTCAGATAAGTAATAACTGCCTTACAAATCATTAAATCACGTTAAGGCATTAAATTTCATTAAAACAGCTCACATTAGAGAGTTACATTAAGTTGTTATCAGATTTTTTTGCATCAGTTGAAATAAAAGATCGATTCTCAATAACTGTGTCCTTAACATTGCATAATGAACCCACATCTACACTATGACAAACAAATCAAATAATATTTTCACTGGGTAATTTCTCATTTTAGACTTTATTATGAGGGACAAAAATGGCAATAAAAGCTTCCCCTTGGACATTTCGGTAGATACAGTGCACTGGGCTTTAATAAATGGAGCGTCATCACGAGGATTTGGAGGAGGTGCTGGCTGTAGTTAACATTACCATCCATCTTAGCACACTTGCTTTTATTCTGTTTAGAAGATGGCTAAATCTCAGTGGAGAAAGCTTTAATTTCCTTTCAAATGTCATTGGCTTGGAATGCTTTGATCATGCTGAGATTTGTCCAACCCCTGTCATGGCAATTCTCTGATGATTTCGGAATGATTTGCTTTGTACATCAAAGGCATGAAAGGACCATTCAACAACACATAGTTTTGGCTTCTCATTTTGAAGTCTCGTGAATACTCATGAGCTATATTGTTTTAAGAGGTGGGCTCCTGCAACATACTTAGAGAATATAGCGACTGTTAGCCTTCAATCCTTATTTTGATTTTGATCCAAAGCAAAGGTTCTGATGTGGCTGTACTCCACTTACTATAGTATTGCATTCAAACAAGTAGTTACTTAAAAGTGTTAAAGATTATTTTAAAATTATATTCTAATTCTCAAATCTTAGATGTTGATGATGTCAGATCTGGAACTCTTTAAATAATGGGAAATTTAAAAGTTGAAAAGTAAAATCCACAGGCTTTTGACAGTGATGATCACAATGCTGTATATCCCATCAGGCTACCCTATTATGTTTCAGATATTGTAACAGAAAATATTAAAAAGAGAGAGAGGGGCCCTCCGTGGTGGCACAGCGGGTTAAAGCACCTGTGATTCTAAAGTTTTTTCCTTATTATTTTGATCCCTGCCTGCCCCGGAGGTGACCACATGGCGTGGCAGACCTCTCCTGACACGCCCGCTGCTCCCCTCAGCAGTGTACTTCGTCCCTCTGCCTATTCTGCTCCCCACTCTGTCTCTGGTGAAGCCTCTCACCGCCCCTGAGCCTCTGGCCTGTACCCCAGTTCTGTATGTACAAATAAATAAATCTTTAAAAAAAAAAAATGAGAGAGAGAGAGGGAGCTCTTGATTATTTTATACATTTATTTTTAGGGCACAGGTCATTGCCTTTTTGTTAATTATCTTTGTGTGTATGTGTGTGTACATAGTGTCTATTTGTTTAGGTGGCTAGATAATGAACAGAAAAGAGAAATGTGAATTTTGCCAAATTAGTGTTTTAAATAAGACATTATTTAATCTCAAAAAAAGTTTTATCTATCTTATAAAACAAGCCAGAAAGTTGGAAAATGTGATATTTCTAACCATTATTTTCATCATCAGCAGCAGTAACATTAACAATTTGTAACAGAAGTGTTAGGATTAGGTGATTATCAAAATAATAAAATAATTGAATTTACTTAGGCACTTGCAGAATTATGTATGAGTTAAATTTGATTATTATGTGTTCACAGATGAGAAAACTGATATAAGGCAAACTATCCAAAGTCCAATGTCTGTTAACCATAAGAATCTATATTTCTAGCTTCTGTACTATTAAATCTCCTATATAGAATATTTTACCTTGGCTGTTGACTTTAATAGCTTTCCCAATGACATTTTATTTAAGTAAATTGTAAATATTATGATAGTTAATAATTTTAAGATTTCACTATTGAATCGTCGGTGGAAATTTTACAGACTTTAAAACGGTTATAGTGAAACATCAATTCCTTTATTTAAAAATCACATAAATATTTACTTTCTACTTGCTTAATATTCAATGCAACATTTAATGAATGTTTCTCATTTTAGCTTTTAAATTATTTGCAAATCATACATATATAAGTACGTGTACATATATTTACATATTATAGAACATGCACAAGTTAATTGAGTTTTATCAAGTTGCATATGAATATCTTACATATTCTCTAGGTTTTAAAACTTAAGGTTTGTTGAGATTATAATTATATACTATGATTCTTCAGTAAATCATTAAAAGGTAACTTTTCAAAATTGTTAGGTGAAATGTTTAGAACATCATTTTCAATGCCTACATTTGCATATGTAATAAATTCTTCAGAAATTATAATTTAGCAAACAACAGACCCATCGATTGAGTTACTTTTGATAAAGGTATAATACCTGACAAGACTAACAGATGTCAGATATATCTGAATATATTGGAAAAAGGGAAAATAATGTATTTTTTTTCCAAAATGAGTAGTTTAAATGAAAATAATTGAGTGAAATGAAGAAATATTTAATCCTAAATTAAATATAACAATTATTCATAACAATTATTTTAGTTGTTCTTGTGCCTTGTAAAATGTAAGTCAAAGCTATGTTTTACACTTTCATTTCATAAGCTATTTTATTAATAATTCCATTTTGTATTTATAGTAAGCTTAGAAGTAATTTAATAAAATAAGAGTTCACCTATTATAATAAAGTATATAACAAGAATGATCTGAAAACTACATAATTAAACTCTTCAGGAATTGTAGATGAGAGCTTACTGCTACACAAATTTAATATCAGTTTTGAGAACAGGAATGTAGTGATAAAAAATGTAAACTCAGGAGATCATTGTCCACTTTGATTCTTTATCAATTTATTCTAATCTCAAATTATTCATTTTATCTAGAACTTCCAAAAACTACTGAAAAAAGATCTTTTATGCATGTTAGAAGTTATACTCAATGAACTTTCTATGTCTTGCTGTACATTTTTGTATTCTATATAGGGACACTTATATCATATTATAATATATGTTAATACTGCATACAACACATGTATGAATGTATACCATTGATATGAAGTATATACCATATCTGTAAAACCATAAGATACCTACTTCTTCTGTTTTGTGATATTGTTTAATTGATCATGTAAGAAGTTTAACTGATAACTGAGTAGAGAGGTGGGAGCAAAGCACTCAATGTATATCTTGATTTTAGAAACAGTAACATATAAGGAAATTTTCACCTATGCAAATCTGAGCCTAAATGTTTTGTTATGTATTTATGCAGACAATAAATCATGTTGATTTTCACTGACTCTGAAATTAGTCTATTTCGCGATTTCTACAAAATGTCAGTGATGCCCTTGAATGCTGAGAATTGTCAACTTAAGAAGGATGTCAGGTAGAAAGAATACGATTGGATGAATTATAAAATGAAAACATATCTTTAAAACTATGTGCTGCACTTTGCTGACAGTGTTAATAACAGTTTTCTAACAATTACTGTTTCTCCTAATATTTACCTAGACACAATCCCTCTTCATTTTATTTTTAGCTGTATGGAAATGGCCTTTGTGAAAAATCTGGATTCCATCCCCAGTACAAATACACAATGACTGACACAAAGTCTATGAAATAGAATATTTATACAAACTCAGCCAAACAACTCACGTAAAATGGAAAAACAATCATTTGGGTCTATGAGTTGGTTTGCATGTTGATTATGGTCATATTAAATAGAAAAAGCTTCTATCACCTAGTTTAATTGTTCGTTGGCCCTTCCTAATAATCAGTGAAAATCATACCAATGCTTATGCAAATAGCAAAAAATAATCAATGATATGAGAGCTAAAGTACACTTTTTTTTTTCATATGGGAGTGCATTACAGAAAGTTTTTTAGAAATTACTAAGTGTCTGAAAGTTCCCCAGATATACAATATAAAAGCTTTAATATGTTTACATTTAGATATTTGAATTTATTTCTTCATGATGATCAATTCACAAATAAAAATTTACAGTTTAATATAATATCAGATGTGAGTATGTCAATTCTTATCCATGGTCTTGAACAAAATCCTCTTTTCTTAAGAAACCACTTAACATATTTATTGTAAGCCATTCTTAGAACAAGAATTACCATTTAAAGAATATCTGCGAAATACATGCTGTGCTTTTATATATATATTATAAATAAAAGCACAACAGGCATATATGATCACATCTATTAATGAGAGTGTATATATAGTCACATAATTCTTTTATATATGTATGTATATATATATACACACACACTCTCATTAATATATATACTCTCATTAATAGATGTGATCATAAATGCATTATTGCTACCATTTAACAGATAGGAAAACTGAAGATCATTCATTCATTAACTTTTTAAAAGCACATTGGACACTATTATGCTAATATAAATTTTTACTAAATAAAATAAGGATATAAAAGAAAATAGGTTTGTTATAATTTCTTATCTTTCCAAGCTCTTGCCTACTGATAGTTAAGTAATGTATAGAATAGTAACAGTAAAGCACTTAAACTCAGCTTCCAAGTACTGTACTTTAGGGTTATAATTTATGGATGAATGGAACAGTCACAGGACATAAACTTACAGAAAAGTGTATGTAGTGTCATGATTCTTATTCTTGCCATTTCTGTCTTCAGACTATTTGAATATGCCTCCATTTCATTTCATTTAGGGTATATGTTATTTCCAGTCATGGCTGAGTGAGATGTTTACAAAGATACAATGAATTGGTTTTTGATTTGAGCCTTGAATTGATCTTGGATTATAAAGGGTGAATAAAAAGTTTGTGTTGCCTTAATATGTAATGGAGGTTTTATTAATATGCCGAGAAGCTATGTGCAATGTGTAAATGGAAATCTCTCATTGTAGCATTCTTTCATGGTTTTAAATGGTGCCACGACTGAGGTCACGCCATGATGTTTTGCATGGTTTGTGAAACTGTAATAGCTTGGCTTTTTTGACAGATTTTTCATTTAAATATTTGGCTCCACTAACATAGGAGGTTGCCATCATTTGTAAGCTTTCTTTCTTTTTGTCTTGTAATCTCTGCAGGATGAAAAATGTTCTGATGCTATGGAAATTATTCCAGCACAGATGCATTTAGATTGCAGAAATTGCTTTGGGTTGTTTAAAGCAAGACATTTTTTGATTGTTTCCATGATGATTGGATGCTTCATTAACCCCTTTATTGTTGACATCCTATGGAGACTCGATATGTAGTCTTAATTATTTTAAAAGACAATTCTTTGTTATTTAGCTGGTGATTAAAAACACATTAAAAGATGGCACAGAAAGACTATTTTTGTTCATTACCAGATCTGAAAAATCTAATCATGTAGTAAGAGACTAATTTTCACATAATTCTTAAAACAATAAGTACACTACTGCAGAAATTATTTGTGCTGCCTATATCAGTTAATTAACTAAACCGCATGAGAGTGAGAAGATGATTATTTTCTATTAATCAAATGGAAAAGTCAAGAGTAGACACTTTTATCAGTGCTTTTAAGAAAAGATCTAAGTGAATTCACAAAAAGAACCTAAAATATTTTAATTTAAGTAGGAAAAATGCAAGGATGTAAATCAATATACCGAAAAACCTGTGAAGTATATTTTTTTAAAAAGAGAAACAAAATGCCAAATGATAGAATGACCACACAGTAGAATTATAATGCAAGATACATTGAAAATTGTATGTTTTATAGGCATCTCACTTGCAGTAAATTGTGTATGAGAAAAGTGTCCCCAGTCAACATGGGTTGTGGACCATTCCACAATAAGTACTTTATGGGTTGAAGGCTATGACAGCATATTAGCTTTGAAAATAAAATATGTTGAGTCTTGATTTTGTGGGTCACAGATACAAACTGGTGAAGTTTGGTGTCCATTGTTTACTTAAAAGTAAAATAGGTGTATGTAAAAATATGTGGTTCAAAAAATGTCACATATTATAGGGCAAGAAAGTTGAGGATACAAATTTGTGTCTATTATGGAACATATGTTTGTAACACTCTCCAGTGATACATATCACACCTAACACTCTAGTACTATAACCCATTTACCTTTGAAGTGAAAGGGATACATGCACCTTTATTTCATATTATTCACAACTGGAATTTTCCATTTTAAATAATCATTACCACATTAATGATAAAAGAAATTTGCATCACTATGAATATGTTTCAGAAGAAAATGACAAAATGACACATCTCTCCTGGACTATGAGATTATTCCACAATGCACCACTACAGTTTTGAGTATTCTATACTACAATTACTCAGGTGAGCAGTGTTTGTTTTTTTTTTTTCTTTGTTTATTTATTTACGCATACCGAAATGGGGTACAAGCCAGAGGTGCAGGGTCAGTGAGAGGCTTCACTTGAGTGAGGAGCAGAACAGGTAGATCCACGAAGTACACTGCTGAGGGGAGCAGTGGGCGGGTTGGGAGAGGTCTGTCACGCCATGTGGGTCACCTCAAGGGCCAGGGATTGAACTTGGCACTGAAGTGGCTGTGACTAGCTTGCAGTGCTTCATGCCTTACCTGTTGTGCCACTAGGGAGGGCCTGGGTTGTTGTTATTTTTTTTTTTTCTTAAGCTTCAAATCTCCACTTACTCCAATTGTACAATACTGCTTGCCCATCAACTGTCCATGCTTCAGTTTACATTCTGTAAGAGGCAAAGATCTGAAAATAAGATTACTTTTTATCAAATAAATATTACTCAAGAAAAAGTTCATTTTAAACACATAGTGCTTCTATTACTGATTATATAGTCTTTTTTTCCCCCTGTGGAATAGTATGCCATGTTACATTGCTCTTTTGTCTACTTTTTTTTTTAAAGGTTTATATATTTATGCACACAGAAGTGGGGTACAAACCAGAGGTGCAGGGGTGGTGAGAGAATTCACCAGAAACAGAGTGGGGAGCAGAACAGATTGGTAAAGTACACTGCTGAGGGGAGCAGTGGGCAGGACAGCAGTTTGCTATGCCATGTGGGTCACTTCTCTGGCCTGGGATCGAACTTACACTGAAGTGGTTGCAGATAGCTTCTCAATGCTGCACTTTATTGTGCCACCAGGGAGGATCCTCTTTTGTTAAGTCTCAATCAAATTTATTAGAATCTTACTATGCTTAGTGTTCAATGCTCAAAAGCAAAGCCTGACTTTGACTTCTATATTAATCATTACATGACTTGATTTTGTTAATATTACATTGTTTTCCTTCCTTTCTCCAATATAGCACATGTTCTTTTGAGTTCTTATCAGGGGACATGAACAATATGAGTTAATAAAAAACCAGTTAACTTTATTTTACCATATAGTGATTTAACATTTGGGATCAACCTAAATATCCCCCTACAACTGAGATTTTACATTAATTGTTTAACCACATAAAGGGAACTGGACCATTTTTAAAAATATCTCACATCTGAGTGATATCTAATTTTAATTTTAATTGAAAGCATGTAAAACAACTGGCTTCTGTTCAGTGTCAATTGAACATCATATGAAAATAACAATCTCCATCAATAAACAGACCAGATGGCAAGCTGGGTATGGGAAGGAGATAGATGACTTTCTGAAATGAGGGATGCTCCATTATAATGAGGGTCAGTTGAGAGGTTTACATGTGATTTGTTTTGATGAAAAATAATTTCATGTAAGTTACACTATAATTGTGATGCATGAGTTTTCACTATAAATTCCTGAAGAATCATTTTTATACAATGGAACACAGCTGCCCTTCAGAGGAGGCACATTAATTGATCATATTTAAAGGACGAAATAAAGGAATGGGCAAGATTTAGGGTGAGGAGAAAGTTCAGACTATTCAAAGCTTTAAATTTTCAATTGTTTTTTGGAGTAAAACTTAGTAAGTACAAATCTGAGTCACAAAAGTAGCAACTATCTCTTTCTAAGACTTGACTTCTGCCAAGTAAAGGCATTGATTAGTCAAAGAGGCAGAGGGACTGAAAGCTCTATTCATTTCTGTCTTGAGTTAATCTTCATTGTATTACTTCTAAAAAAAAAAAA
>NW_004567127.1:25189192-25251215 GCF_000260355.1 Condylura cristata | reverse complement strand
AAATAAATAAATAAAACAATCACCAATGTAACATTATGAGAAGCAAATGACCAATGTAACATTATTAGAAGAAAACATTTGGGAAATAGAATAGATATTAAAAAGGAGTTTATTATTTGAAATCATCTGACTTATGATACTATATGTAGCTATTTTCAGTGAAAAGTGAAGAAAATTTTCAAACGGGTGAAGTCAGAGTTCTAGCAAATAATGATTGTAGAGCTAGAATTTGCGATCAAAGACGTTGCTTGCCTTACAGAAAATTCAGGAATGTGCTTGCCCTTCAGATAATTAAAAATGTAAACACTGGCGGTTGTACATTTTGGTAATTACATGCTTTCCCCTTTTATGAAAATGAGAGAAGGAAAACTATCATAACCTGGAAAATAAACCAACTCAGAGTTAAGTTGGAAGGTCAGCCCAACAAAGGAAAACAAAATGGGTACTTAGCAATCATCCACTGAACTGGATGATATCAACCAAAATAATTTAATACAAATAGTATGTTGTAATTTTAGTGATTTAAAAAAAAAATCCCACTAACATCAAAGCAGCATCTCATTAACCTTTTACACTGACATTTATTAATTTTTTAATTCTTCGATCTGACTTGAAGCTCATAGACTAGCAGGAGTCCATGGTTCATGTAAACTCCATGGCACAGTAATGGAAATGGCATAGTGAAGTCCCAGGGGAAGTAGATGAAAGAGGGCACAGTGACTTCCCAGTTTTACTTTAAGTCTTAAAGAAGAAAATAGAAGTTTTGCCTAGACTTTATTTTCTTTATGTTTATGATATTTTCATTTCAATGCAGTATGTTTTCCAGGACACAGCCATAAATTATGCACAAACAGGATATTCTGTATTATAAAACTGAGTTCCACATTATCATTTATCTTTATTTGCACTACTTTTTGGAAACACTAAAACAGTTACACTATTTTTATATAGTTATCTAAGTTGAATTTTATAAGGCAAATAACTGGGTTTAGACATTGAACTTAGTCAGCCACCTTAGAAACCCTTACTTGTGTAATTAACTCCTTGAATTGACTATTATTCTTGAATTGACTATTATCCTTGAATTGACTATTATTCTTATATTATTATACTTTGAATTGTTTCATTTTAAAACATAAAAAAATAAAATTCTATTATTTTGATCATCTTTTTGTTTTCTCCCTTTTAACATTCACCTCTTGAGAAGCTAAACTTCAGAATTACAGAGTTGATACAATACTAAGATAGCCACCAATAAGTTGACTGAAAATGGTTTATATATTTTCCCATATTTACATTTTACTGCATATAACCTCTGTGTACTATACTCACTCAAGTTAAACTCTCATTTATTTTTTGCTAAATAAGTAATTCTATATTTAATGCTCACAATCAGTTTTTCTGTATCTTTTCTTTTTTCTAAGCAATTTTTAAAGATTACTTTTGCATGAAAGATCTGGGGTATAGGCTAGATATGTGGGAGTGAGTGTGTAAGAAGATTCACTAAAAGAAAAGTGGGGTACAGAGCATGCGGATGTACTGAACTACAATGCTAAAAGGAGCATCAGGCGATACAGGTGAGGTCTGCTGTGGCCTGGGATCCCAGCCCATAGCAGTGACATTGCTGAGACTTAACATCTAGGTCACCAGGAAGGCCTGTCTTTATTTATCTTTCTAGTAATAGCAAAATGTAGCTCGTTTTGCGACAAATTCCTCAGGATTCAGTAAAAAACAAGGGTTAGATGACTTAGTTACCTAATTTCCCTTTTGTACTTGAAAATAAGTTTTGCTATATATAGAATCCTTTGTTTACATTTTCTTTCTTAGAGTATTTTAAATATGTTGCCTTATTTTCTTCTGCAATGAAATGTATTGACAAGAATATGGTGTCTTGTTTCCAAATGTAGCTTCATTGTGTTTAATTTCATGATTTTTTTCTTGAATTACAGTGACAATTATTTCTTTAAACCCAATGTAACTAGATATTCTCATATTTTTATGTACACATTCTGTTTGCTGCCTTTAATTTTATTCCTCAAGGATTTCTATTATCTATGTGTTGGACCTTTTTTGTCTAATTTTGATATTAGTTTTTTTTTTTTCCAAAATATTTAATCTTTATTGAATTCTTTCAAATGCTACAATTTTCCTCCTTTCAACATTTATTTCTTTTGCTTTTTTCTCTTCTGTCCCCCTGTTTTAATCTTTCATTCTGATGTGAGGTTTTTCTCTTCTGTCCCCCTGTTTTAATCTTTCATTCTGATGTGAGGTTTTTCTTTTATCTGAGAATTCTTTCCTGAGTTCAGTCACAACATGTCTGAGTTTTTCTAATTATGATTTATGTTATTATGTCATGTTGTATAACATTTTCTTAAAGCCTTTAGCTCATTTTGGAGAAGTTTCAGTTGTAATTTGTTTTATGGGAAATTTATTTCATTTTCTGGGACAGTGTTATTCTTCTCACATTCTCTTTTTTACTTGATTTAACTCTACATTTAATTGACCTTAATACTTTGCTGGAGCTTATTTTAAATTAAAATTAGTTTTCCTGAAGTTTAGAAATCAACTTTCTTCACAGAGCTCCCTCTTCTGCTGTTGTTGTAAATGTCTCAAAAATATGGCAGCTTGCTAACTGAAATATTCCTGGCTTCCTTTTTCTACTTTAATCTTTCTCTTTTCTACATCTCTTTCAACCCTATTCTGTTGAATTTTGATAGCTCTCCCAGATATTTGTCCTTTTCTCTTTTGGAAGGAATCCCTGGCTCATAAGATTGCAGAATTTATCAAAGACCCCTTATAACCTGGGTTCTCAAAATAGCTCATAGAGAATGTCATTAAATATTTATATTCTTGTTCTGGTTTTGTTGAAGAACAGGGTAAGGGGTACTTAGAACCACCAAACCTGGCTGTTCTAAATAGATTCTGTAATTCACTGCATCAAGACAAAATATACTCTAATGCCTAAGACCTTTAATGGAAAAGAACTTTAATACAATTACTATGCAACAAAGAAAAGACAAAGAATAGTTTCCAAACCAAGCACCCCAAATTACCCATCCCTTTGTGGGTATATGCCTAGTTAAGCAGGGTTGGCCCAAAGCAGGGCCACTGAGGCCCAAAAGCCTGCCCCAAGTCTATGGCACCTCCTGATGGGAACTCAGAAAAGGGTCAGAAATGGCCAGACAAGTCTGGAAGGGATAGAGCAAAATCAAAACCATGATAAACACTGTATTGGTAAGCACCCCACTGGTCTCTCACCCACATCTGTTTCAACCAGTCATAGACCAAGGGGCAAGTGCAGCTTCTTCTCATCTCTCTTCCTGCTCCTGCCTCCAGGACTGCTTTTGTTCTCTAGATTACTACCTTCCTTCCTCCAATCTCCTCTCCAACAATGTGGGTCAGCCATGTGATTCAGCTCCCTGGTTGAGGATCAAACTCGGTGCTGCAGTGGCTGCTGCTAGCTTCATTAGTGCTGCACATTAATCCCTTGTACCATCAAGGAGCCCCATCCCACAGCACTGGTCTTTTTATAGTTGGCACCTGGGTCATGAAATGGACCATTGAGGTGTGAGCTTAGTGAACCAATCATGTTCTTCAGCTCATTAGTTAATTATTTGACACCAGATGGACTGATTGGTCCTCAAATGGTTCAATAGGTCACTAAGTCTTTATAAATGGTCCAAGCAGACAGGATGGTGACCTTAAAAGAGGATATAAGGCAGGGCAGGAGCCATTTTGGGATACCCAGACCAATCCAAAGAACTTCGCAACAACCCAGCAGCTGCCCTGCATCTGGTCCTACAGCTGCTTCCTCCTGAAAGGAGCATGCAACCATGCCTGGCTGGCATTTCAAAGAGCTACTTGTTGGTGTGGGCCAATAACTGACAAAGTACTGTAACTCTAGTGAATCTTATACCATCTCTAGTGACCACTGGCCAATGCTGGCCCGTGACCTGCACTCTGTGTCCTGGTCACCTTCGAAACAGTTAAGTTGTAGCCGAACATCCAACATCGCCCTCTGGTGCTGCTGCCTTCATTGCTGTCTGGTCTGGTACCAGGTGCTATTCAATCGACCTTCAGACTGTGGTTGCAGGCTGCTGGGGTATCATCTCAGGGACCCCACCTGTGAGCACCTCCAGCTGCGGTGAGTTGGATCCTGACCTTTTATTTGGGATTTCTGCATATGGTGGACACTATCTAGGATGAGATAGCTAGCCACCTGTGGCCTTGGAAAAGTTTTATCTTGGGCCTCCATGGTGGCCTAGGGGCTAAGTCTCAGTGCTAATACTCCTACACCTTGAATTTGATCCCTGCCAAGGGAGCTGACCCACATGGTATTGCAGAACCCCCCTGACTTACCCACTGCTCCCCTCAGCAGTGTATTGCAGTGGATCCACCTGTTCTGCTCCCAACTGTCTCTGGTGAATCCTCTCACCACCCCACCCCCATCTGTGGCCTATACCTCGATTACTCTACTTGAAATATTAAAAAAAACAAATCCTTTGTTTCCCTTGTTTGTTAAATAAACCCTGGTGTGGTTCCCTGAGCCTCAGTGGTCTTGCAGTTGTGCATGGGTGAAACCCATGGACAGTAACATGTCCTCTACCTGGGCATTGACCTTTGATCTAGAATCCCTGTAACTGTGTTCCTTTTAGAATTTTTTTATGCTTTCAACCTTTTGGAGACAAAGAGAGCTAAGTAAAGTCAGGAGGCACATGCATAAGTTCAAAGGAAGTGAATATATTCTAGAAACAGTGACCAAGAGACCAAGTGAAGGCCTTAGTAAAGACACTGTTTACAGTAGGACTCCAAGGCCAGGATTCAGTTTTTTTCAGGTGTACCACCTCTGGGTAGCCTCTTCTTTATTTGTGTTTTCAGTTTGCAGTGTTCAGCTCAAGGCTGTTGCTGTTACTGCATATGTAGTTACAAGCCTCAGAGAGAAAGTTAGGTAGGGTTGTTTTTCTTCAAGGTTTAAAATCACTTGATGATTTAGCCTTCTTAATTCTAGTTGGCTACTAACTTAGTGTGGTTTGACTTTTGATTTTTCAGGTTTACAATGATGCAAAGATAATATTTATTCAGTAGAAGCCATACTTTGAATTTTGATCATTTTCTGGGTTAGCCATACATTGTCTGATACTTTCTTGAAATGCTGGGCAGCAGCATTGAGACAAAACTCCCAATTAGCCACATGATAGGAGGGCAAACGCCATTCTGTTTAAACACAGTAGTCAGTAAATAACATGAGGTGTTCAATAGTTTATTATAAGGCAGGTTCTGTATTAGATAATTTTTCCCAGCTGTAGCTTAACACGCTGGTATTCTGAGCATGTTTAAGGCAAAGCCATGTTTTTTTAGGTTAGGGGTGTAAAGAGGCCTAGGAAGGCTGGGGGTGGGAACCTTGAATCTGGGACTGTTATTTTCTGCAAACCAGGAGCCTCCTAACCTTGAGCCTCCTAAATTCTGGGAACTGCCTGCATTCTGGGAACTGATAAGCAGCATTGATAAACCTGAAAAAGCAGCTTCTACGCCCTATAAAACCTTACCCATGTTCCTTTGGGGGTGCAATTCCTTCAACTCCCATGAGGGTAGGTGAGCCTCATCCAGGGACACAATAAAGTTCCTGCTTGTCAGAAACTTTGCCTGGATATCTCCAACTTTTAACTGCACTAAACCTTTCAAGATGTATTAACTACAACTTGACTTTAGGTATTTCCAACTTCTAATGGGTTTAAGTCCACAAGTTGAAAAAGATAAGTATTTAGACTTTCCTGTTTTCTTTCAAAGATTTATTTTTATTTATTTATTTATAGAAGAGCTAGGGTGTAGGACAGAGGTGTGGAGGGATGGGGGCATGGGAGGATTCACTAGAGACAGACTGAGTAGCAGAACAGGCATCCCTATTAAAACATACTGCTGAGGGGAGCAGCAGGTGAGACAGGAGAGGTCTGTTGTACCATGTGGGTTACCTCTCTGGTGGTGGGGCGGGGGGTGAAACTCATGCCTCAATGGCTGGAGATAACTTGAATGCACTGGGTCTTTAACCCCTACACCACCGAGGGACCTGCTCTTGTTTTCTTTCTTTGCTTATAATTTGGCCCTTGTAGGTTGTATATGGTTTCTGAAGTTACTAGTTTTGTCTACTTTTAAATGGTTTCTGAAGTTACTAGTTGTGTCTACTTTTAAATGGTGATTCAAGGAGATTCATAATACCTTATGTATTATCCCAGGATCCTCTCAGTGATTTTAATAGTAATAGTAAAAATAACTCATTTTTAAATTTTTATATATCTAAGCCATTATGGTAGGTAGTTTATGTGAAGTTGCTTTATGTAATTCTCATAAAAATTATGTTAGACATTGTTACTAACAATGGATAATATTAAAACATAATTTACTCATGTAATGAGTGTGGCACAAAGTTTGCAAACATCAGTCTAGTTTACCAATATGTTCTTTATAATTTTGGCTTTGATGACACATTTAAGATTTTCAGTATTTATATTACATAGTGGGGTGATATTTCACAAACCCAAAATATAACTTATTTTTACTCATAGTTTTAGTTTAATAAAATGGTAATTCATTCTTATTAAAGTAAAATAAAAATAAAATAATAGTGAAATCTACTCTTACCAACATTGGTTTTTCCTTTTCCTCTGGGATACTACTCTTGTTATCTGTAAAGTTTTAGAATAAAGCTTATAAATTTTCCTTTTTTATTGCATAAAGATCCCAGTCATGCTGTTTCTGTGAAATATTCAAAAAATAATGTTTTGCTTGATGAGTACTTTGTTCATTTTTCTATGATGATTTCTAAAGTTAAATAGAAAAGGAGTACCTTGTTCTAACATACAGTTAAAATATAAATTCTGTTTGTTCTGCCTCCAAACTACAGAGACGATACTGACACAAAGGAGTTACATGTCAGCATGGTTAAAAAAAAAGATCCTCTCTAGTCATTTTTTGTCATGAATACAGACTATAAGTCTGTATTCCATGAAGGAAACTCCTTCCTGTAGATCTTGCATAGGAACCTTAATTTTTGGTATTTTACAGTTTTTGTCACCATCATGATGTCCATAGCCAAGTATCTTAAGGTCCATCAAATATCTTCTTACATATGGATTCTATTTCATTGATAAGGGAAATCTATTCTTTCTACCATTTGTTACCATTGACGAATTTAATATGCTTATAAATGGATTGAACCAAAAGTTCTCCAAAATTTTGCAACAAAGGATGATTAACTAGGAACAAATGAAATGACTTAATTGTCCTTATGTAACTATCAAAACACTTGGTTTGGAGAAAAAGCATCATTTTTTCTAGTCAATAAATTCAAATATAGGTGCATTCAGATATTTTGGTTATATTTTTTATCTTATTCTCATTCTACTTACTATTGCAACTGCATTCAACTGATGTGCATCTAAAATAACAAGTTTCTGATACTTAGACTTTAATATTTTCCCATAAAATACTATTAACCTGATATGTAAATAAATACTGACATTGAAATATATATTGAAAGAGAATCATCTTCTAGTCAACGAATGAATTATTTGTTATTATTCTTGTTAGATACCAAACTTATAAAGATGCCTATTTGCAAGGCTTTTATGTTTTGTTTTCTTTTTGCAACACTAAAGCATGTGAGATGGCCATGTTCACTTAATGAAAAGCCAACTCATGTGATAAGAAAAAGTAGTTGAGTATCTGAAAGTAGAAATGATCCAAAATTTTGGTACGTACATCACTATAGTAAATATTTCTATGAGTTCTGCTAGTGAATATGTTTTATTTATTTTGGGGAGGCATTAATATAGACTATAGAATCACTGAAATCTGAATCCTCATTTCAGTTTTCTTAGACCAAAAAAAAGTTGTTCAGGATGTTCACAATCCATGTGTGATAAGTAAAATCCTATGTTGAGAATGAAATATAAAGCATTACACCTAGTCATTTTCTAAGGTAGAAACCCCCCAAAAAACATGTTCCATGACTAAATCATTTCATCATTCAATGCAGTTAAACAATAACTATTAAACTATTAAACTATAACTATTATATATGTATTCATGTTCTAAAATATTTATTAGAAAGCTTGCATTCACAATGTTATCATTATATTTGTACTATAGATATCATCACTGGAAATTCAAAAACAAAATAATTGCATCATCAAGTTTGCTTTTTTATACTGATCAAGGCACTATTCAAATGTAGCTATTAATTTCCAAGTTATTCCATACCCCAGAAAGGAAGTGGCTCATTTCATTACCTCCACTAAATTATTTAAGATAACTGGCAATACAAAGCAAAATAAACACTTTTTTTCATACAATACCTGATTTTCATATTGATCATCTTTGGGTTAAAATGATATTCAAACTAATGTTTTAGACTGCCTTTCGATGAACTACAATATTTGTTCTATCCATACTATTCATTTATTCAAGGCTATGTTTCAGTTTCCCCCCTCATGCAAAATCATGCTGGGTGCTGATGATCCAGTGTTAACTACTTATAGACCCAATTTCAGTCTTCTTGGCACTAATGTTCAAATGGTAGATACCATGTAATGGCAGAGCACCTGTGGAAGAGTTTCAAAAGCTGCTGAGAACTCAAGAGAATTTGGTAATGTTAGGCAAAAACTGATAAAATTAAAGAAGACAAAGGAGATAACTAGGGAAAGATGGGAAGAAAGAAAAATTCTAGGAGAAAAGATGGCATCGATTAACAATTTTTTGGCATCTATAGATTCAGAGATTAGTTTTAGTAATACTGCTCTTGAGTTGTGATTATGATACCTAATAAAAATGTCAAGTAGTAGGGTATATGAACTTAGATCTCTGGAGAGATGTGTACAGAAAATAATCAAAGATATAAGTGAGGATAAGATTCTTAGAGAACACATAGACAGTGACAATAGAAACTTATTAGGATAGAGCCTTGAGAAATTATGACAGTAATATAGTGGCAGAGCATTAGGACTTGTGAATTTAAGAGATTTGAGTCAGATATGCAAGAGGACCATGGGATGAATGCTTTGAGATGGAAGAAAGAACACCCCCCTCCTCCAAAATAATATCACCAAAATTTTACTTCATGTGTTATTCAGTTGGCTCTGTTTCACAGGCATCAGATAATTTTGAATTGTCATTTAATTATTTACAAGATTGCTAGAAATAGCCCAAGCTTTAAAGCCCAATGTCACGGAGGATGTGCACATGTAATTAATTGAATTTGTTGCTCAGGTCTCATTATGTTTATTTCATTTGAAAGCATTATATCCTGATATTATATGTTAGTAGGCCACTCCTGTTACCAGGTAGCATACTCCTATCTCCCTTTTCTATTCTGTACCTAACAAGGATGTGGGCTTACTTGCTGCTACTTATTATTGTACTTCATCCCATCTGGGTTGTCCAGAATCCACATAAGATGACAGACAGCTGAATAATTGAAAACACATAAATCTTGTATACTGTCAGGCCCTCTTTTTAGCATCTAGTCTGACAAGATGATTCAAAAAAAATAGGATGATAAATCTTCTGGAAGGTAGAAGGAAAGTTTTTATGACTGAGGCTCAGAGATGCACAGAATCTGGTACACAGTCTGTAATTTATAGAAATGTTTACTGATGTGGACCTCACTGGTGGCACAAGGGGTTGAATCTCCGCACTATGAAGTTCTCTGCAGCCAGTGCAGCATGAGTTCAATCCCTGCCCAGGGAGGTGGCCCACATGGCTTCCTTCTTCCCTCTTTGTTTCTGGCCCTCCCCCCAACAATCCCTACTTTGGATACTTTAGTTCTGTAGTCAATTTTCTTTTTGAAAGATTTAGTTATTTACTTATACAAGAACTGGGGCATAGGCCAGAGATGTGGGAGGTGAGAGGATTCACCAGAGACAAAGTGGGGAGCAGAACAGGCAAATGTACTGAAATACACTGCAGAAGGGAGAAGTGGGGTGGGTCAAGAGAGGCCTGCTTTGCCATGTGGGTTGCTGTACTTTAACCTATTGTACCAAATGGAGTCAGTTTTCAAGGGTTAGCTTTTAAGTTCGTCTTTCTCTGGTTTTAAGTTTGGTTTCTTGATGCTCCACTTATTAGTGATACTGTTAGTTATTTATCTTTTTCCCTTTGACTTAGTTCACTTTATATTACCCAATTCAAATTGGGAAAAAGTTTTGGACATAAAACCTGAAAACATGAAATACATAGACTAAGAAAACATGCAACATACTGTACCCCATACGCTTTAGGAACATCTGTGTGGATTTATCTCCATCACCAGTGAAAATGCACACAAATGGGACTGCATAAGACAAAAATTTCTGCATAGCAAAAAAACTGTAACCAAAATGAAAGCTACCCCACTGAATAGAAAAAGGTATTTGCACACCATATATCAGAAAAGTAACTGATATAAAAAATTTACAAAGAACTACTACACTTTCACAAAAAGAAAATAAGTAACTCATGGTTTTGAATTTAAGCCAAAGACTATAAATGTCAAATTATAAACTATATATAGTATCAAAGTCTTCAAGTTTTCAAATAATATGACAGGCACTGAATCTTTTACCGAACTAAAATAAAAAGATAACAATCCCTCCCTGTACAGTCTAAAATTTGAGTTTGGAATACTATCTAAAGAAAAATTTAAAATATACTATACATTTAATCATATAAACTCAAAGGCTTTCTACTAATTGTGAAATATTAGTGAAGTCTTTAAGAAATAGAAAACCAGTCTTAATTCTATTGAATAAATTTTATTTGTAATATATAAGTCAATTAATTGTACAACAATATCCTCCAATTCTGAGTAAAAATAAAACATTATTGTATATTTCAGAAAACCATCCTCAATTATTGTGTAACATCATTTAGAAACTCAAAGTATGTGGTCTAGATTTATATAAGATATAAATGGCATCTCTTCATTATTAAGTGTTTTTATGTTTCTGGAAGCCCAGTAACACTGTTTGTGGTCAATTGTTAGGGTCAGTAAGTGGTTAGCAAACAGGTACACACAATAGCACCATTTAGAATCTATCACATTTTAGGAAAATTGAATATTTGGTTTAAAACAAAGCAGCTATTCAGGTTAATGATGATTGACTTAATTCAGAGAAACTTCACTGTCATTTCTTAGCTTTATGAGACACAAACACAACTGGGACATGAAAAGGCAGAAATTAGATGTTAAAGGGGCCTTTTTTTTTTTGAAGGTGGTTACAAGTGGGGAAGAGAGAGATCATATTATGAAGAGGGGAAAAGATGAAAGATATCTTCACATTCAAGATCAGAAAGAAAATTGAAAAGCAATGGAGAAAGTATATTATGAAATGTCAGGCTTTCATAATGGAATGTACTTATTGTACATAGTTGCCCTTACCTGGACCATCAAGAATTGAACATGCTTACTGAGAACAAACACACATGCACACACGCACCATATTCACAATACACATCCACTCTATACCTAAGAGTAAACAATTCACAAGCCCCAGCCAACATTATATGATGTAAAAATTTAGTTAACTTGGCATACCAGTCATACCCACATCAATTCACTCTCCTGCATCTTGCTTCTATTATAAAATATGGACACAGCATCTTCATTCAGCTACACAGAGGTCTTGTGTTACTTTCATGTATTGCTAGTCAGGTTAGGGATAGAAATCAAAGTGAAGAGAAGCAATGTGAGGGCTGCAAAAACAAACGACAAGATCAATCTTGACGTTCTTTTTAAGTCTGGAAAGAAAAAAGGAACCTTGATCAATCAACACGTATTTATTGAGTGAAAAATCTCATTAAAATCTTAAATGTTAATTTTGACCTGAGACTATTTTTACATTCTTTTAATTAGAATTTTGAGCAAATATTTCTATTTGTGAGCTCTTTATGAGCTAGTATAACATTAATTGCCAAGTGTCTTGCTGTATAATTGTATGGTATAATTTAAAAAATTTTTGGATAGACCACTTTCTTTTATGTCTTCTATGGATAATTAAGCATTTGACTTTTCTTAGAAAAAATCTTTCGGTTAACATACACAAGAATAATAAATGAGCTCTACAAGCCCCTGAAGAAGTTAAGGGGAAGATTTAGCAACTTATTCCTGCGTCATTTTCTTTTTGTTACCATTACACCTTAATTATTTTAAGTTATTTTGGTTGTTAAATTTTCTCTTGTAAACACAACTACCCTAATGAGAGAGATATTTATAAATAAATAACATTTCTGTGACTTAAAATGGTTAATGAGTTTTTCAGAGGTGTTTAGCCAATAGGATTATTTAGCCTTTGAAGTCATCCAACTTTCTCTGGGCTGTTCTCAAAATATGTAGGAACTCCTCTGAGAATAGGCTAATATAAACCATGGGTTTAGTCTCTTTTAAAGCCTGAATATTAATGACTACTCAATTTAAACTTTAAATCTCACTGTAGTCAATTAAAAGAATTCATGGCCAATGTGGAAAAAAATATGCTAAAAGCAGAAGGGAAATGCCCAAAAGCAGGGGTGGCCAAGGGAGTCATCAACAAGAAGTGATTATCAAAAGACAAGCCAGTAGTTGCTGATATAAGGGATACATTGAGCTTCTAAAAGCAGTATAAAAGTGCCATGTTCCAGTTAACAAGTTAAAATCCTTTCAAAATGTCAGAGAGACAATCTAATGAGGCTTCTCCATTTCTAATTCTACACACTAACAAGGTTAATCACCATGAAGTAACAGTGAGGACTTTCACAATTAATGTTGTAAAATACATAAACCAACAGCTAATTAATCAGCCCTAAGGTCACTATATCGCTTGCAGAAAATTAGTAATAGCAAAGATTCATGACAGAGAGAGCGCGATGACAGGTCATGCTCTGTGAGTTTCAATTTTAACTAGCTAAGACTGTCAGTCACATCTAAACCTCAATAGCTATTTTTTATTTATTTAAACAGCAGAAGCTTGACTAGTATTAGAAACAATTATATTTTGGATGAAATTAGAAAGTTCAAATAACATAGCTTTAATGTGTGAAGAGGTAGGAGAAAATAATTATATTGTGTTTCTGAGATCTCCACCAAATAGTATTTTGTCAGTTTATTCATGAGAGAAAAATTGGGTTAAAGTACATGAAACAAGTTTACGTCATGATATATTTAAGCTTTTATACACTATACATGAAAATTTCATGTGCTTTTTCTGCTGTTGTTAATAAATGTGAATTTCCACTTAAGATAATATTCAAGAGCGTGTTAAGAACAAAATAGATTTACCATGATAATAGGTATATGAAAATACTTCCATAAACCTTCCTGTTTTAGATATAGAAATTGAATTTATGGTTCTTAACTTTACCTGCTTGGAGAACCCATATTTTACTAAATAAAAAAGAAATAAAGGCACTATTTGAAGTGTCATAACTACAATCTAACTTTATTTATTTTTTAAAGATTTATTTATTTGTTCATACAGAACTGGGGTACAGGCCAGAGCCTCAGGGGTGGCGAGAGGCTTCACCAGAGATAGAGTGGGGAGCAGAACAGGCAGATCTATGAAGTACACTGCTGAGGGGAGCAGCGGGCGGGTCAGGAGAGGTCTGCCACACCATGTGTTTTATAATCAAATTTAGCATGGCGTTTAGTTGTTTGCAATTTTAAAGTTATTCACATGTCAGCTATACAATTTTTAAAGTAAAGAAGGGTTAGGAAGAAAACAACCACAAAGTGGCAAATAAACTCAGATAACTTCTAATTATAATTCAATCCAAGCAAAATTTGAGATTATGGTTTAAAACATTATTGAAGAAATGGGAATCCCTCAAGAAACTTATTCTAGAATTTTGCAGAAGTATAGTGTCAAGAGATTCTTGAGGAACAATTTTAAAGCAGTCTACCAAATGGCAAAATTTATTATAAATTTTAATAATTAAGATAAATGGCACAAGGGTAAATAGTATTATGGAAAAATTATTGATCTACAGGGACATTTGATATTTGACACAGTTGGAATGGAAATTCTCATATTATGCTGTGACAATGTAAATGAACACAACTTGGGAAAGAAATTGAGGTGTTTGACAAAGTTTAATAAATGCATATCCCCAAACCTGCAACCTTATTGGTATGTCTGCTTAGAGAATAGCATGAATACACACAATCAGGAATGTTTAAGGCAGCTTTCATCATAATGGCCTGACTTGAATCAACAAAAATGTCCCTGAACAATAATAGGAAGGATAAAGTGTGTGATTTTCATTCATGATATAAAGCAATTACACTTAATGAATGATATGGATTAATCTCACCAACATGCTGTTTAATAAAATAAGCAAGACAAAATAATACCTTTCATAATTGCTAATTATAAACTAAAGTAATTGGTATAAAATCAAGCTAACCATTACTTCTAGAGGGGTAAGCAGAGATCTGAATCAGGAATGTAGTAATGGAAACTTTAAGTGTTGGTATCTATAACACTTTGACCATTAGTTATGAGGTTATTATTTATAATAATAGTTAAAGCTTATATTTAAATTTTGTGTATAATGAATGGAGATTACATTTTACAAAGAAAAAAAGGAATGTTACAAAAGTAAAACTTCCATTTCTAGCCCTCCAAAGTTAGCTGGTTTCATTGTTCTTCCCTATAGATGGAAAACAATATCTTATCATACATCTATTATAAATTTCTTAGCTAATATCTGTCTCTCCTTCCATCTATCCATTATATGTCTCTCTACCATCTATTTATAAATACAATGTGAATTGCTTATTTTGTGTAGTTTTTTTTTTTTCCCATTATAAAAGGATTCTAGTTTCCAGTAACTTTATACTTCTTCCTGGTCCTCCATGTTAAATATTTCTTCTTAGTTAAACAAGATAGAATGACAGAGAGATAATAGAAATGTTATTTATGCAAAATTGTATCTCCAAAACAAACAGGCTAACACCAGACCCATACATATGTCAAAGGATGAAGCTGAATTTCATGCGAGTTTCTTGTTATTTGCTTAAGAGCTGTCAGTAATTGTTCTCATACACTCACTTATAATGACAAAAAATACTTAAGGGACCTCTAAAATACAGCCAAAATCATTAACAAGCTTGCAAGTCTCTCTTACAAACCTGTATGGTGTTGGGAAAATACTTCTCTAACACCAGGGAAACTGTTTATCCTCATATATGTATTAGTGTTCAGATCTGTACACACACGCACATATAACACTCCATCTCAGTGCATAACCAAATCACAGATGAGTAGAATCTATCTTATTAGAAAAAGTCACAGCAGTTTCTTTGACTTCTTTCATCCGAATAATGTGATTTCTTGAAGAATCAGATCTTAATTATTATGATTTATGCAGCAAAGAAGCCCAAAGTTATGCATTTTATGTTTTGATTTGAAGACTCAGAAATCCCTTTGCTGTGAAAAAAGCCATTTCTATGACTGCCTTATGAAATACAGCTCACATGAAAACTGGGTGTGTGTATATATATATAAAGAGAATAAAAGAGCAAGTATATTTTTTATTTTAAAAAGTGAGCCCACCTTGCTTTCTAAGCTCATTTATTTTTGCATTTGACCCCATCCCTTTCTCCTTACACCAGCTTTAACATAATGGAGGTTAATGAAACATATTTATGGAGCTGATTTTAACCCAGTGAGTGCTTCATGTATGGGCATATGCTCTCATGAATCTCCATGCAAATGGATCTTTGATTACTACTGTAGCTTTATGCAAGTTATGATTTGTGATATCAGTGAGGACCAGAAATAATTTTCAGTATTTTCTTTACAGTGGGGACCAAACCTACAATGGAAAAACAACCCAAGTGGTGTGTTAGCTGTCTCCCTCCTTATCATTAGAAAGCACTTTAAGGGATCCCTTTTTATTCATGTCATCTATATGGTTTAATTTAAATGTAATCCCAAGCATTTAACACGCTTCCTTCATTTTAAAGTATACTCCTTAAAAATGAAAAGGATTCAATCACTGTTTGGAAACAGAGAGAAGGAACAATACAAATGTAAGTCCCATCAGTGCAGGTCTGATGGTTCCTGATTTAAATAGTTTTTATTAAATATGAAATGTCCAAATTACCTAATCATTGTCTCGTGAAAGATAAACACAGTTTTCCTAGCCTTTCTCCAGAGCCTTATCTCAGAGCTGCAGGATGTCAGTTGATAATGTTGCCTTCATGTTAGACAAGCAGACAAAATAATTTGATTGTACTGCTTGCCATGTTGTTCTAAGCGGTTCTTTAAGAACTAAAACCACTTTGTTTCTGGTGGCATGACAAAGCCCATTACTTTCATTTTTTTGAACTCCTTAAAAAGCTTCAACATCAATAAGACTGCTTTCAGAGCACACTGGTTTAATGTGTTTAGTCTTGTCTAGCCTATCCATCCCTAGGTAGACATAAAACAAAAGTTAGGATGATAGGGAACTGTTTGTCGTGCTGCTGAAACATGGCAAAATCATAGGTAATTACTTTTTAAACTGACAATCACTGAAGTGCTTAAAGTAAAATTTTAAATATATTATTCAAAAAATTGTATCTAAATGCTAGCAATAACTTCTTACCATTTGAATAATATTTTGCAGTGGTCTTTTAGACATTGGTGGGGGGATAATCAAATTAATCTCTAGCACTATTTTCTGAGAGGGAGAGTAAGATATTTTAACTTCAAAATGTGAAATGATAAGCCTTCTAATTATTTTGCATGTGTGAGAGAAGAGTACAGAAAACGTAAAAGTCGACTTAATGTAATGAGCATTTCATTTGAAATAGGAGCATAAGTTAAGTAATTGGGTATTTCTAACGGATGAGCATGAAGAAAACAAGTTCTTGCAAAGACAGATTTAAAATCCAAGCTGAAGGTCAACAGACACTTATTTTGTGACCTAATGCAATGCTCACATTTTAAGTCTGTTTCCTAATTTACATAATGAGACTATAGGAATGCCTACAGGAAGGTAGGCTTGAGGATAAAGTGAGATCATCCAATTAACTAGCTTTTGTAGAAGTTTGGGGGTAGGGATGACTGTCCCACACCTTCTCTGGTTTCTTTGACTAACTAATAATAAATTGACATGAGAGATTAACAAGAGAAAAGACAAACTTAATTTCATGCACATGGAAGTTTGTCAGAAGGGAACTTAGTAAATCACAAAAAGAGCCAGTTTTTCTTGTAGACTAAGAAGTAATATATCAGTGAATAATAGGCAGAATAAGTAAATTTGTCCCTGTCTCTGAAGATAAGGTCACTTTCCATCTTTGTGAGGTAGGGGTATCTTCCACTTAGAGATTAACTTCCTAATCTCAGGGGGAACAGAAAGGCATGTCAAAGAAAAGTTGCTGCTTTTAGGAGAAAGGGACATTTAAAATATCATTTACCAATTATTTCTTTAATTCAAAATATTCAACATGCTGCTTTGGCACATCTTGGGGAGCCTGATTTGGGACCCCGCATTTGGCACTGGCACAGATGAACAGACAGCAGTGTGGACCTTGTGTTCAGGGAATTTACATGTTAATCCAGATTGCAAAAATCATAATCACAGTGTTGAATACATAAATGTAAAATTGTAGAATGAAGAACGGCTGCATGGTTCCTTGAGAATTGTATTGAAAACAGTTTGATGTGCTTAGGGAAGTTGGAAAAGATTTTTTCTGAGGACAAAGCTGTGTTGCAGTTAGATTGAGCGATACAGCTAAAGGAGGGAGGGAGAATATTCTGAGTAGGGGGCATTTATGGTATGTGAGGGGATCCTGAAAGTAAAGCAAATAGCATATAGGGAATGGAGAATATAGTAGAAATTAGATGAAAGATGGTAAACCAAGCAAGGCTTTGGAGGACATTGGAATGACTTGTCCATATCCTGGAAAGGGAGGATTTGTAGGATCTGAGGGAGGATTTTAAAGGATTTTTGGAAGAAAGTTGATGTCCAATCTGTTCCTAGAAAGGACCTATCTGAGACACAAGGGAGGTGCTGGGATTGAAAACGTGCTATAAATGTTCAAGCGCCCCCAAATACTACTTATGCATTTGGCATTGTGCAATTATCTTTACCACATTCTGAGAAGAATTTTGTTTTTGTATCCAGTTTTTTGTTTTTTGTTTTTTTTTAACAACCAGGGAGAAGATAAAGGTCCATGAGATTATGACATATAATAGTAAATAGGTGCCAATATATCAGCACAATGACATCCTGATATAAAGGTCCATTAGAAAGTTCTTTGATTTTAAGTATGAATGCTCTTCCGAGGAAAAACAAGTTTTGTGCTCTACCATGACAGCAGCTCTACTCTTAACTAAGTTTAAAAAGCATTTTTGGTGAAAGTAACGATGAGATATGCTTAAATAAATCTGTTTTTATAATTGAAGATTATAAGAAATGAGACATTTTATACCCATTTATAGCTTAATTTGTTTAAGCTATATTTAATACAGGAACACATATATGTATGTATGTATGTATTCATATTCCCATTGAGAAATTCCCAAAAAAGAAAAACACTAGTTTCCAAGGCTTTCAATTCAGGAACCAGCGGGAGAAATGTTTGATAGAAATCTCTATCTGCTCCTTTGGATTCTTTTTTATAATTTGCCATTCTGGTTGCTAAATGACTGTATACCTGGACAAGTGACCCAACCACTCAGTGCTCATTTGATGGAAAGGCCACTATACCCCCTGCACAAAACTCTTTGTTTTGTGATTATGAAAACACTCTCAAGGAGCTGCTGCTAGAGGCGGCCATCAAAACCATTTCCTTCTGTTCATCTGAGAACCCATGTTATAAAACAGCACTGTGAGGGAAATGCCAACTATATCACCATAAATATGCCATTTGCCATTTCCCCTAAGGTATCATTTATCCAAGAGTGATTTTTTTTTTTCAAGGTTTAGCCCTTGTAGTCTACTGTCACAAAATTCATCCTTTCTTCCATCAAATTACAATTGTCAAGATTAATTGTATTCTTTTTTCACACTGCTGTTGATACATGCTATCTAAAATAGTAAATATAAGACAGGTTTGTTTTTTTTAATCTGAATTGATGTGCACATCTGGTTAAAAGATGTTTCCCCTGCTTCATCTCCAAGTACTTGAGGAACTTCTTAATTCTGAGGGATCAACACTAATTTCTTATGTTTACCAGCAATCATAGATGACTAGCAGTTAAAAAGCCATCAGCCCTGTCACATTTTTCAAAGAACAGAATTCCTTTCCAGATGGCCCTTCATTTGGCTAATGGACAGCCTAAGGGGATAAAAATGTCACCTGTTGTAGCTAGTCAACAGTATTAATAAAAACACAAAAATAGACCATTGATGTAATGGCTAGAGTCCAAATACAGATTTATGAGTTCCTTTACTGAGTTCATTTACAGTGATCATCATCTTAGCATTTGAAACTTTCCAATTCGACCCTAAATTTCTCAATACTTTCTTTATAAACACCATAAGATAGTAGTTACAAAAGAGAAATTTAAAGGCTAAGATAATCTTAAGCATTTGTACTGTATGAAAGAGTAGTTATAAATGTATTTCTCATGAAAGAGAATAGTTTTCAAAGAAAGACTGCATATAGGTGTATATGTAGTATATATATATATATACATATATATATGTATATATATATATATATATGTATGTATGTATTTGAAACTCTACCAAGATATGGAAAATTTTCTAACTTATCTCCTATTAAATTACACTTTACAAATAGTAAGCCTATAGAATACAGTGTTTTTCTCTGAGAGGTTTTTCTTTCCCTCTGCTTTACATACACAGAAAGATGCTTTCTGTCTGCAGTCTCTTCTCCACTTGGTAAAATCTTACTGAGTATTCAAAATCCAGATTATAGATCCCATCTTCAAATTTCCTTATTTGGATCCATGTATCTACAAGTTTACAAGGAGACAGGTATCAAACATGAAATGTGTGGATAGTTAGCCCATTACAAGATACAACTGAAGTTAACTTTTCCAGTTGTTCACTAAGATATATTGCAGAAGGTATTGCATTTAACCTAAAGGATAATCTTTATTATTTTTTCTATAGTTTCCATGGAATATTTAAATTTAATTAGTAGATGATAAAAATATATATCAAAATAGTATATATTGAGATGTCCACTAGAAATAAAAAGCCAAGATTGCTAACCTGTTCTACTTCTTTATTACTTTTATTTACTCGAAAGGAAATACCCCCCTGCACTCCCCTCCCCCACACACTACATAAGTTCCTTTTTTTATAGAATTAACATATTTTTCAAAAATGGTGATTTGTCTATTTTAAGTAACCAAAGTATCTTTACTATTTTAGTTTCCTAGTAAGCTATGCTCTTCTTAAAAATCTGTGGCTAAATTGAAAGCAATTTCAACAATATGTATGTGCAATATCATTATCTCTTTTGTAGTCCTGAAGGCTACAGTAAAAGTTCAACAAGTCTCCATAGCTCACTGAACAGTCACTAACAAAGAAGAGAAGAAGCATTTTTCTTCCAGGCCTGATTATGAAGCTGATGTCTATTCAACTACTTGTAATGATCAAGAGGGGACATAATTAACAGTGGGAGATTTTCTCTTCAATAGCTTCACATATAAAGAAAAACCACAGATCAGAAACTAGTTTAGATAATCACAATTAAATCTACTGAGAATTGAAATAGTATCTTATGAATTTATTTCTTACTTTTAGATATTTTCCTAAAAATATGTAAAAAAAAATTCTCAGGGCCAATGTTTAAATTTGGTAATAACATTAATAACAGTGGGTAGACAAAAATCTTTTAAATGAAAATTTCCTGTCTAATATCACCCAGACAGAACATGTTTTAAATTGGAGTGAAAAAACAAAGGACAAAACACATAACAGTAGCCCTATTGTAAGCCTTTTGTTTTGTTAAATCTTAAGAAACAGTATTCTAAAATAACTGGACCAATGGCTTTTCCAAATTCCTTACTACACTCTAGAAATTTCAATTAAAATTATATCAGGAAATTTCATTTTAAGTTCTGCAGTGCATCAAAATGTTAACAGTTCTTATATCAAGTAGATATATTTTCCCCCAAATCCAGAAATAAAAATATAAAGATTCTAGCATAAACTTGAGCACACACACACATACATACACACACAAACACACATTCAATAACCTTATGAAATGACATATAAAGCGATAAAAAAATAACAAAACAAAATTACAATAGAGACTTTATGTGTCTTCAACTAGATTTTCATTTGAGAATCTACCTTTTATTTTTTGTTATTTATTTATTTAAGATTTCTTTATTCATGCATACAGAACTGGGTTACAGGTCGAGGTGCAGGGGTGATGAGAGGATTCACCAGAGAGACAGAGGAGCAGAACGGGTAGATCTACGAAGTACACTGCTGAGGGGAGCAGCAGGTGAGTCAGGAGAGGTCTGCTTAGCCATGTGGATCACCTCCAGGGTAGGAATTGAAGGCATGCTAAAGTGTCTTTAGCTTCTTAGTGCTGTGCTTTAACCCACTGCACCACCAGGGAGGATCCAATTTTTTGATGGTAGATAAATCATATTGGTAGGTAGAGAGGAGCACCCCTCAACCCCCACACCTGTCTGCTCTAAATAGGTTCTGCCACCTGCCACATCAAGACAAAACAGGTAAGATCTTTAATGGAAAGGAACTTTAACACAATTAGCGTACAATACAGAAAAGATGAATATAGTTTCTAAATCAAACTCCCAAAGCTACCCATCCCCTCATGGGTAAAAGGCCCAAAGCAAGACCTGAAAGCCTGCCACAATTCTAAAGCACCTTCTGGCAGGGGCCCATAGAAAAGGGTTAGAAATGGCCAAACAAGTCTGAGAGGAAAAGAGCAAAATCAAAATTAAGATGAATACTGCCATAGTCAACCTTTGCATGGGTCTCTTACCCACATTTGTTTCAGCCAATACAGGGCTAAGAAACAACAGCCACTTCTTTAAATGTCTGTTCCCTATGTCTCCCTCAGGTCTCTTCTTCCTCCATCTCCACTCCAGATACTTCTCTTCTCTGCTCAGCTCCACCCTCCTTCTGGGTGGGGCAGGGCACCTGGAACCTCCCCTTTTCCTTGGGACCACCCTTTTATAATATGAACTGATAAAGACCATAAACTTTTTTTTTTTTTTTTGCACACAAGTCAATAAATAACCTGCTTACAACTCAATAACCTGCATTCAAATCTTAAAGAAAGTAATTCATGACTGAAGCCCTCACGTTTCTGGAATCATTAGAAGAATAAGAATGATGACTTCTGAAATCCCTTACAGAAAGGATACCACCTCTCCACAAAGAATATTTAAGGTCATATTTCTAAAAGACAGTTTCTCTAGATTTAGGAGCTTTCAAAATTTACATAATAAGTTATCAACACTGACATATAAAATCTGCAGAGATTCAAGTAAAATTTAGTGAAAGCCTAATTACTATTTTTATTTCTGTGTAAAAGAACTGGTGTATAGGCCAGAGGTGTGGGGGCAAGAGGGTTCACCAGAGATAAAGTGGGGAACAGAACAGTCATATCTCCTGAAGTACATTGCTGAGGGGAGCAGTGGGCAGGTCAGGAGAGGTCTGCTACCCTGGATGTGTAGTTTAGCTCCCTGGTTCTGACTGAACTCAGGCAGTAGGGATGATAGCATTGACTTAACCCTCAGGCCTGCAAAGAGGCCACTAATTACTTTGTTTTTGAGTTAACAAGGGTTTACAACACTTACAGGTTTCTGGTTTACAGTTACTCTCACCTCAGCCCCTACATGTATCATTCTACCTTCACCAACATTTGTCCAGTTATCATCAACATCAACCAGTCATCACCCTCTACCAGAAAACTCCACCCACTGTTTTTCATTCTCATAACCAATACTCTAAAGTCAAAGGTTAAGGGTTTGTTTTTGTTTATTCACTTCTTTATTACTTATATCCCACAAGTGAATTAAATCATCCAGTATTTATCTCTCTCTTTCTAATTTATTTCACTAGTAAATACCTCAAAGTCCATCCATGCTGTCTCAAATGCTAAGATTTTATCTTTTTTTAATTGCCAAATGATATTTATAACATATGCATCAATAGTCCATATCTTATGTGTTGATTCATTTGTCCTTGGGCATTTGGGTAATTTTTCTTTCTTGATTATTGTAAATAGTGCTGCAATGAACTATTGGAACATGCATCTTTTTGAGTTACTGTTTTCTTGTTCAGGTAAATAATCAGAAATGAGCTTAATGGAATATATGGTAGTTGTATTTTTTAATTTTTTGAAGAAACTCCATACTAGTTTCCATCATGGCAGTACCAATTTACATTTTTATCAGTAATGTGTAAGGATTGGAATGCTAATACTTGATTTTATCTCTCAGCATAAAATTTATGGGGGCCAGATAATATTTGACATTTTTGAATCCCAGGTGGATATATTTTTACATTGTACTGCTAACTTACCTTTGTTCTGAGCTCCTCCTAACATGAGTTTCAACTCAACTTTTTCTAGTAGGTGCTTTTTAAACTATAGCAACTACAGCAGTCAAAAAGAGGTTAAAATGCTAACTAGAAAGACTTTGCCACTTGAGAATTTGCAAGACAAGTAAACAATGAAGGCCATTAACTACAATTTCTCCAACACTTTTTTTAGTTAATCTCTAAAGAACTCAGTTAAAGAAGTGATTATCTTCTTTCTTAGCAGAGGACTTAACTATGACATTCTTTGCTTAGATTTTTGCTTCTAACTAAATTTTGTTCTAGCTAAATTATTGAACAGATGTTACTGTAATTTTACCACAAAGGGCTATTATAATCATTCAGTAATTATGTCATTATTAAATGAGATGACTTACTTAAATAATATAGTATGTTACCTGGAAAATAACAGATCCTCAATGAATGTGAGATAATATTTATAGAAAGTCACCTGTGAAATGATTAAATATGAAGAGCCTGTTTCCTTATAATATGCTGAGATAAGTATAAGCACTTTAAGTTTTAGTTGCATTTATGAATCTATTCCATTTTTTAAAAAGATTTATTTAGGTACACAGAACTGGGGTACAGGCTAGAGGTGCAGAGGTGGTGAGAGGATTCACCAGAGACAGAGTGGGGAGCAGAACAGGCCGACTGACAAGTACACTGCTGAGGGGAGCAGAGAGTGAGTCAGGAGTGGTCTGCCTCATTATGTGGATTACCTCCCTGCTGGGATAGAACTCATGGTCAAGTGGCTTTAGCTTCTTAGTGCTGTGCTTTAACCTGCTGCACCACCAGGGAGGAACCCTATTCCAGTTTTTTTTTAACCTATGGCATCCATGCATTAAAAAATTGGCAACATGAAAAGGTTTTTTATACATTGGTTATGATTATTAGCTTTTATGAGGGAAAAAAATAACAAAGATTGTGTTTGTTTTCCTAACACAACTCTTGCAATGATAAATGTATTTAAAGCAATAATAATATGTAAGAAAATATAACTGTTTCCTTTCCATTTTATTAATACCCTATAGTCTCATTAGATATGCAGTGTTTTGTTTCTTTGAATAATTCAGGGACTAACAAAAGAACATCTGTGTAAGAAAACACTATGGCTTAAAATTTAAATTCTCATCAGTGACTTAAAACAACACATTAACCATCTTCAATATTATGGAATTAGTCAATTATGAAAATGAACATCCTCATTTAACAAAGTCAAATGGAGTTATTCCAAGGGATGGTGTCCAAGGTTCTGGTGAAACAAGTGAAATCTACAGTCTACTTTTTCGATTCAATTTTGTTGTAAATTGATGATGCATTTAGATAATAATGTAATAGTTACCTGGTGATAGACTTCCTAAATGACTTGAAGGAAACTTCTGTATGTTATCTAAGTCTAGAAACTGCATCTGTCTTACTTACTGCTATACCTTGTACTCAGCATTAATGTTGAGATCAGTAGTTGGTCAGAAAATTTATTTGTAAACAAATCAATAAAACTTCCTTAACTATGAGTTGAAATGTATACTCTGCTCCCAGAAGTTTTAAAGTAATAGGTCAATTAATTAATAAACTGTTGGTAGTGAGTGGCAGGAGACCCTAAACTGACCAAGACACCACTGCCGAAATCT
Source organism: Condylura cristata (assembly GCF_000260355.1). NCBI lineage: Eukaryota > Metazoa > Chordata > Mammalia > Eulipotyphla > Talpidae > Condylura > Condylura cristata. The sequence goes on along the minus strand of NW_004567127.1, from coordinate 25,226,085 downwards.
TTATAAAATACCATCTGGGTTCTTCACCTGCACACACAATTGCAAGACTGCTCAGGTTCAACAGCAACAACAAAAAGGGCTTATTTAACAAATGGGAAAAACAAGGGTAACTGAGGCCAATAATGGCCGTTTACTTTACCCAAAGTCATGTCCAATATTGTCTTGCATAAAGACCACTATGCTGGCATCTTCCACCACTGAGGATATGCAGCTCCAGTCCTAAACAATAAGCCATGTGTGTAAGACAGTGTCTGCCTGCTTCTGCAGACCTGGGCCACACAGCTGCTAGACTCCAGGCCAGGTTCCAACTCATGAAGACAACAGGTGACACAACAGGTGAGCACCAGAAGAGTGACACTTACAATACCATCCACAGCCACCAAAATGACCCGACGATAGGCCTCACTCATGCAGCTAAGCCAGGCTGTAACCACAGCAAAACCCAGGCACCTTTTCAGTGGTTTGACTACTTGCAAAGCCTCTTCCTCTGGCCTTCGCCTTCAGAAGTCTGCAGAAACCTTTTCAAAATTAGTACAGTCTGGGTCTGAAATCCACTGGCCCTCCTCAAATGCTGACACAACTTCAAATGAGGAATTCAAACTTTGAATTCTGGAACCCAACCAACTTTCTTCCTTCTCCCTCCCCTTCTTTCTTCAGTTACTCCTATTTCCTTTCCAAGATAGCCCCTCCTCAAAATTCCATACTTTTTAGCCCTTTCCCTGAGGCTATTTTTCTTCACCAGCCACTAGTTTAGGGAGGGGCACAACCTGCAACAGTCCTTGGCATCATTCAGCCACCAAGTTACCTTTTCACTTTTTTTTTTTTATCACCCTATCAATGATGAATATTGGACAAACCCTTTCCATTGGAAGAATTACAAACAACATTATACAACCCAATGACACAGCTACTAGTATTACTGTTATGTTGATAGGCTAATGAGTTTATGATATGATAGGTAAACTAGAAAACTAGATAAAAAAATATCTAAATACCCTTCAGGATTATGCTCAGTGAAATAAGCTAGAAAGAAAAAGAAAAATATTGGATGGTGTCACTTGTAGGCAGAATGTAGAGGAATCAAATAAGGGATCAGGAAAAACAAAAGTAAGTATAACAAATTAAAAATCAAAATCAATAGGCAACTATAAATCAGAGACATTCTGCAGGGGACAAGGATCAAAATGGATGGGAAAAGAACAAGGGACTATGGTGATGATGTATGAGTGAATTGGTGGTGAGAATTGCATGGGGACAACACCTGAGAGGAGAAAGCTTACATTGTAGAAAAATGAAGAATGGGGCCCTCCCTGCTAGAGCAAGGGGTTAAAGCAGAGCACTGGGAAGCTAGCTGCAGCTGCTTTATCAAGAGTGTGATCCTTGCCCAGGGAGGTGACCCACATAGCCCAGTAGACCTTTGTCTCTCCTGCTGCTCCCCTCAGCAGTATACTTAGTCAAGCTACCTGTTCTGTTCCCCACTCTGTCTCTGGTGAGTGCTCTCACCACCCTGCCTCTCTGGCCTATATCCTGGTTCTGTTAGCATAAATAAATTATTTTTTAGAATAAAGAAGAATGATGTAAAATATAAAATTAAAAAAAAATAAATATCCTTCAAACACTTCTTTCAGATGTTCTTGCGAATTTTTTTAATTGATCGAGAGGAAAGGTTGTTACAAAATGTGTATAAGTGATAAGTGAAGATGGTCACCTAAAAACAAATTCAGGTCTGAAAAGAATGCTAATAAATGCAGTAAAATTGACATTTATAGGTAAAAGTAGAAGATAAAGCAAGGCATGATTCCATTACTTCTGTAAAATATAGTGTTACCTCAAATAATATTCTTTTATTATTTAAAACAGAAAAACTTTGGTTTATTTGTCAAATTCCTGCAAATGTTCATCTCAGGTTCCCCATAATCATAATATTATTGAAATCTCTCATGGTTATAATTTTTACCTGGGATAGCAATACCCTTTTTCTCATGATTTTCTTTTCCTAGTGGAATTTTGTATGGTATTTGTTTAAATTGCTTTATTTTATAAAACTTCTAAAACTTAGAAACAGATAACAGTGGCAACATTGTAATATCTGGATTAACATAGCATGTAGGCACATTATTCCCTAAGATGAGCTGTTAAAGAATAATAAAACTCCAGAAGGGAAAAGACTGCTAAAAATAGCTGGGATTTAAAATTATATTTTGAAATCTGTTAATTTATCATATGGAGTAAAAATAAGCCAAAGGTAGGATGTGGAAACTCTACCATATACTCTGTGTTGTAGTAAATTTAATTATATGGCACACCATAAAATGACAGTAATATTAGAGAGGAAAAGTAGCAATTTCAGATGTGCAATAACTACTTTTTACAAGGATAGAAATTACATCAAGCACATATACCTATTCAGTCTAATACTGTTTTCTAGCAAGAGCCAGTGGGATTCACAGTAAAGGGGAGGGAAAGATTTAACTAAGCAGAAATGTGCTTAGTTCAGAAAAGGCCTGCCTACAAAAACCAATGCTTGTAAGTGTGTTCATTTGCTAATACATAATAAGTATCTAATATAAAAATTCACATTTTATCTTTAAATGCATATATACACATATGCATGTAATAGCTTCAATCAAACCTATTATTAACGGATGGATACTTAGCTTAAAAAGGGCCACTGAAATGGTTTTTTATTACATCTGATCTATGTGTACATCATATAAAAGGACTTTATGTGGGTAGCATCCTATTATGAATTTAATAGAATGAATCTTAAATGTTCCTGAGGAAGCTTTTATGTAATTGTGCCAAAAATCTTTCATTTAAAAATCTGAAAGATTATGATTGAGTTTTTATTTTAAATTGGAAGATTATTATTGACTTTCTGCCTTCCACTATTATTTTCATTAAATTAAGGGACATTAACATAGCTATCTTGGTATGTTGGTATTGGGATTTTAGTTTATTACCAACCATGCCCTTGGTGGATGTTTGTCCCTTAGAATTTCTATAAAGATTTCTTGTCAGACAAACCTTTTTTTAAAATGACAGTTTTTCCACTTACAGTCTGTGTGACCTCAGGGAAATTCTCTACAATCCAATCTGTTTCCTCATCTACAAAATTGGTCTATTAATGCTTACACCATGTTTTATAATTGTTATCCAGGGAGGAAATAATACATATAAAGTTCCTGCTACCTTGTTAGGCATACATAGACTGATAAATTGCTGATATCTATTATTTCTTCTAGCACCTCATACATGGTATGGGACATCACACTTGACTGAATTAATCCCTAACTTGAGCTTTAAATTTCTCTGTTAACCTTGGATGAATCAGACTCTTTGGGGCATTGATAATATCACTTATTTTCATCAGATTGTTGCAAATCTCCAGATCCGATTAAAGAGAATATGTGCTTTGATGCTACATATGTCAGATACTTATCATCTTTCAGAAAAAAAAATAAATTAAAAGTGGCAAAGAGTTGTATTTCAGGAAATAGAGAAGTATGGTTGTGGCATTAAAATACCACAGATTGCTGAATAAAAATTGTACCTGGATAAAAATAAAAGCTGTGTCTTTGAGCTAGAGGAAATGGTTGACAGAGGACTTACAAAAGGAAAGTGATTCAAGTTCTGTGCTAAGGGAATAAAAAGAGAAAACTGGCTAGTGAGCTCAAGAGGCAGGGGTCCACAGTAGTCAAATTTGACAGGACACAATGGATCATGTGTTAACACTTAGAAGTAGGTACTAGTGATTAGATAAAGTTTGGTGCTCACAGTTCATTGGCATCAGATGGGGCAAAAATGGTTTCCCTACTTGTTTGTCAATATCTAAAATTCTTTGTTTGGAATGAAAGTTTTTTCATGCACAATTAAAGGGGTAAAATAGTTTTATGCTTTTGAATATGTTTCAGTATGCTCTGGAAAGCAAATTTATCAGTTATGCTTCTACCATGATCTTTACCTAGAACCTGCTGGTGTTCTATGTGAGTACACGTCTGTGTATTCATTCCTCATTCTCTTCTTACTCCTATGCATATTCACCTAGATTCCCTCTTTTCTTCCTACATATTTGTCTGGAGGGAGACTATTCATAGGAGATACTTTTCTAATGTCTAAGATTGTTAGGACTAAAGACGCCATCGTTACATATTTTTAAAATTACTTTAGGGGAGATACTTTGTATAATGATAGGCAAATGAAATGCTGGATGCTTTGTAAACTGGAATCAAGTTCTCTCCAAATTTCAGGGTAAAATTAGAAATTTTTACTGAACTCTTAGGTCATTGGTCACACATGCCAAATGGCAAAAGTAAAGCAGCTAAAATAAGAATAATAGAATATTCTTCTCTGAAAAGAGATTATTATAGAGTCTAGTTAGGATGACTAGGGCAATTGTCTAACTTGAACTTGACTCTGTATTTTGTTCTTGAGATGTGTTAATTCCAAGTTTACAACTCTGGAATGGTAGGTGATGTGTTACATCAACAAAAAACTCTTTATTATCAAAAACTCTTTATTATCAAAAGAAAAATAAAAGGAATTCAAATAGAAAAAAAAGAAAGAAAGAAAGAAAAAAACTATCACTATTTGCAGCAAATTAGAAAAAAAAACTATACAAAAAAAGCTTATAAAAATCAGTTGCATTCCTATCTGCAAATGAAGTAGAAAAGAAAAAAAAAAAGAGAAAATTCCATTTACAATTACATCAAAAAAATAAATACAAAAATTCAAATTAACAGTTGAAAGACCTATACAATGAAAACAGTAAGAGAAACTATTAAAATAAATAAAAGAAGTTACAATAAAATTGAAAGCTGTTTCCTATTCATGGGTTGGTAGAAACTGTGTTGTCAAAATCACTGTCTTACCCAAACAATCTTCAGATTCAGTACAATTCCTATCAAAGTTTCAATGTCATGTTCAAGGAAATGGAGCAAACACTACTGAAATTTACATGGAAATACAAAAGGATTCCTGACAAATAAGTTTGGAAGTATCACACTGCCAGATTTCATATTATACGGTAAAGCTATATAGTACTAACAACCATATGGTATTGGGATAAAAATAAAAACTGAGATAATTGACACAGAATTGACAGTCCATAAATAAACCCACATTTTGGATAGTTAATTATGATTAAGGAGTCAAAAGCAATATCATGGAGAAAGTCGTCTCAACAAATGATATTGGAAACCTGGATAGTCATTGAAAAACCAGTTTCTCACACCATTGTACAAAAATTAACTGAAAATGGATATCAAAATTGCTTGTAAGACCTAAATTCATAAAATGCAGACATCTGAGTGGTGTGGTATGGTGATATACATCTGAAGAGGTGTGAACCTGCATACCTGAGTCATACACATTGCTATAAATCAACAATACCTCAATACAAAGTAGAACAGGCCCTCCCTGGTGGTGCAGCGGGTTAAAACACTGCACTGGGAAGCTTAAGCCACTTCCACATGAGTTCGATCCCTGCCTGCCCTGGAAGTGATCCACATGGCCCGGCAGACCTCTCATGCCCCGCCCGCTGCTCCCCTCAGCAGTGTACTTCGTCGATCTGCCTGTTCTGCTCCCCACTCTGTCCCTGGTGAGTCCTCTCACCCTCCACATCTCTGACCTGTACCCCAGTTCTATATGAATAAATAAATAAATAAATCTTTAAAAAAAAAAAGTAGAACAATGTTTAAAAATCAAGGATTAAATTCATGCTGAATTGTAAATAAAAGTCATCTATATAAATCACACACCTAACAGATTCTATAATTCCAGTATCAATTGAATCAGTTTTTGCTACTTAATTTTGCTTTCATTTTATCAACACATAAGCACCTCTGGTTGGTACACCTTTAAGAATTACTACAAAAATAAATAGTGAAAGCTCAAGCTTCAAACCTGCTTTCAGTAATTTATATATTGGGCCTTCCGCGTGGCACAGAGTTTAATGTCTCAGCGCTATCAAGCAATTGCCAGTCACTGTGGAATGAAGTGTGATCCCAGGCCAGGGAGCTGACCTATACCGCACAACGAACCTTTCCTTTCTCACCCACTGCTCCCATCAGCAGTGTACTTCAGTAAGTCCACCTGTTCTGTTCCCCAACTTATCTCTGGTGAATCCTCTTACCCCGCACCTCTGGCCACACCCCAGTTCCTACATGCATAAATATATAAGAAGAAACATTTTTACATTGTAATTTATATATTGTGGAAACTTTTCCACAATATGTTCAAATAGGTTTTTCTTAACAAGACCAGAGGAGGGTTCTGTCAGTAAATTGTATCTTGGTGAGAAAACTGAGGTCAACTCAGGCCCTGTGAGTCTCAGGATCTCCATTGCCATGACTTGAAGATAGCAGATTATTTTCAGTTAAAGAGCCCTAGAGATAGAAGACTTTCTAACACTTTATCCATTTTCCAAACTGCAAAAGCCTCACTGCTCCCCCTTCTATGAACTAGAAGATGTATTTTGTGTGTATAGATCTATGTCTGATAGTGTGTATGTCTTCCATATCTGAGAAATGCATATTTTTCTCTCAGATTAAAAGAATACATAACTTATTCTTAAAAGTTAGTCAAGTGTAGCATCTGTCTCTGTCTCTCATGTGAACCCTTCCCCTCTCCTTGATATCTCAGGATATATACCTCTGGTCTGCCTCATTTTAATTTAGAACTTACAACCATATATGTATGGTTGTAAATTCTCCATGTATATGTTGCTAAATTACTTTCCCTTTGTTAACCCATCTGATGCTGTTTTGATTTCTCATCTATCCTGAGAAGAACCAGAAAGGTGGGAGCATTTCTCCTGATCCCAAGAATATCAATTTATTATTTAAAAATATGTTTTAAAAACATTTTTGAAGATTTATTTATTTATTCATACAAGCAGTGGGGTGTAGGCCAAAATTGGGCTTGTACCCCCACAGGTGGGGGGTAAGAGGGTTCACCAGAGACAGAGTGAGGAGCAGAATAAGCAGATATACTGAAACACACTACTGAGGAGAGCAGTGGGTGACACAGGAGAGATCTGGTGTGCCATTGTGGGTCACCTCCCTGGCCAGGGATCAGGATGGTTCTAACACGTGTTGCAGTGGCTGACCATAGCTTGATAGTGCTGTGTCTTTAACCTGTGTGCATAAGAGAGGTCCACCCCCCAAAAACAATTGTTTTTTTAAGATTCATTTATTTATGCATACAGAACTGGGGTCCAGGCCAGAGGTACAGTGTCAGTGAGAGGATTCACCAGAGAAAATGGGGAGCAGAACAGGCAGATGTACTGCTGAGGGGAGCAGTGGGTGGGTCAGGAGAGGTCTGCCACACCATGTGGTTCATCTCCCTGGGTGGGGATCAAACTTGTGCTGAAGCTGCTGAGGTTAGTTTTGTAGTGCTGCACTTTAATCCATTGTACCACCAGGGAGAGCCACATTTAAAATTTTTTAATATTTATTTATTTATGCATACAGAATTGGGACACAGGCCAGAGGTGCAGGGGTGGTGAGAGGATTCACCAGAGACAGAGTGGAAAGCAAAACATGCAGATTGATGTGTAGTACACTGCATAGGGGAGCAGAGGGCAGGTCAGGAGAGGGCTCCCTAGCCATGTGGGTCACCTCTGGGGCAGGGTTCAAACTCATGCTGAAGTGGCTTTAGCTTCTTAGTGCTGTGTTGTAACCCGCTGAGACACCACATTTTAATTTTTTTAAAATTAATTTTTGTAAAGTACCAGTCATAATTTTTATACTAGTAAGATAGTCAATAGGAAGAGCTCAATTATGTACTGGTATGTTATCATTTGAAATTGAACTAGAACTTTTCAGATTAAAGTAAAGCACCTATCACCAGCTGCATCAGTTCAAGGGAAAACAAATATAAGTTCCCAAGATTTCATTATTTTTCTCCATTTGTAGCCACTGTCCTATTAAGGTATAGCAGCACAGATGGTGTTGTGGTAAAGACACATAACACTGTCAGGAGCTGTGACATATGGCACAAATCTGGCATTCCATGTTCCTACAAGTTTCAAGGTTAGGAAAGAATCTTGTCAATTTTCTGACATTCAATTAACTACTTTTTTTGTCTTTATATTATCTTTTATGAAATTTTTCAGCAGTTAATTCATTTCCAGGACTCTTCCTATTTTCTATATTTCATTACTATTGATCTAATAATATTTTGAAGTGTTTTTGGGTATCTTGTGATTAGTATGTTCTGTAAAGTTACTCAATTAAGAATAGCTTGGGAAAGGGATCCACAAATGTTTTAATGTTTTTGCAAAGTGAAAGCTATACATTTCTTCTTATCTATGTTTTGTACTTGAGAAAGTGATATGGCTATACTTACTTTCATCAGTAACTTACAGGTTTGTTGGGGGGTACAAATAGTTGGGCACAGGTATAATTATCCTGTACCACTCTGGGTTCCTCTAGGCTGGACAATCATCAACAAGCAGACAGAATCAGAGAAAAAAAAAAAAGCAAAAACAAAAACAAGTTAAATAATAACATGCGTCCCTTTTGTGTACATGGAGAGACCAATCAGGGCTGAGTAACTCACCCCCTTGCCAAAATTTTAAACAGATCAGCTAAGACAAAAGGACTTTGAAGAGAGAGGGGAGGCTAGGCAGGGGGCTGCTGACAATGAAATAGTAGACAAAGGTATGCAGATTCAGTTCAGTCTTTTCCATTTAAGGAAGATAGGAGATTAAGGAGATTAGGGGTTTCTGTCCTAGTCCATTACAGAAGTTTATATGTGAATTTTTTTTTTTCAAAACAGTCTCCTACATAGCCGTTTGAGTGCCTCCCATGAAATTAATCTTTCACTGAAAAGATATTATTTAGGGGAGGCAATTTTTGTACCCCTTGAATTTTTTTTTTAATTTTATAACAGTTTATTTTACATTTTTACTTTTTTTTTTCATCTCAATTGTAGACCCTGCGGGTTTCCCATCACCAAGTCACCCATGTGCCATCACCATAATCCCGTGCACTTCCCTCCCCATCCCCTGTTTTTGATCCCATTCCCTACACCACCCCCACAAAATGTCTCTGGTATATGGCTGTTAATTATTCTTGTTATTTTCTCGCCTGGTCCATTATACTTCTGCTATGAGTGAAACCACCTGGTATTTTTCTTTCTCTTTCTGGCTTATCTCACTAAGCATGATCTTTTCCAGCTCCATCCAAGTTGCTGCAAAAGACATGTGGTTCTCTTTTTTGGTTGCTGAGTAATATTCCATAGTATATATGTACCACATCTTTTTAATCCAGTCATCTACTTTTGGGCATTTGGACTGCTTCCATGTTTTTCCAATTGTAAATAAAGCAGCAATAAACATGAATTTATATGTAAACTTTCCTTCCTGAGACCATACATTATAAACATAAAAATATAATCTCAAAAAATGACAAGATTAAAAATCCTATTAAGAATGAAAAGACAGTAAACATAAATCAATAAGGGAGAAAATTTTGTCTATCATAATATACATACATATACATGAATATAAAATTATGGGCTCACCTTCCAAGATCCTTCCTTTGAAATTCATAAGTTATTCACATTCTTTAGTTCTTTCTCTTTCTTACTGTTTGTCCAGATATTCCTTTATCTTTGGGTACAGAACTAGTCATCTTCCAGTGAAAAAACTTATTAAGAGAAATTTAAATGTGTTTCTGAATATCAAAGGTACTATGTTCAATATGGCATGATAAAGGATATTGTTATGCCTTCCCATAAAAGTATGTGTAAGATTTTCTTTCAGTTGTAAAAAATGGAATTAAACATAAGGATTAAATGTGTTTTTAAAAATGAACACTGGTATACTGGCATAGAATTAAAATGTTTGCCCTTTGAACAGTGTCAGATGCCCAAATCATTGAACCACAAAGATAAATATTTACAAGTTGCTGAGGACTATATTTCATGCAAATCTTGTATCTACCAGTTAGTGTATGGTAAAGTTCATTTCCTCTAGATTGTTTTCTTAAACTGAAGTTTTCAAGAACTTACCCATGATGGTTTTTGAGCACTCACTGTAACATAAATGATATCAAGCAAGTCAGGAGCTCAAATCATTTCTTGTTTATGAAAATGTGTCTTTCTGTTTTCAAAATTTCCCAGTTTGGGGAACAGATATTTCATTTAATAAACAGTTAGAACCTCAGTACCTGATCTCTGCTATAAGCTCCAATATGACTCTTAAAAATCCATCTTTGGGAGCCCTTTTAATTCCCCATAGCACCAGGAAAACAGACTTTTTGACAGTAACTGATTTTGAACTTCATCCCAGAAGACCAAAGGATTTGGGTCTCATAATATCCCATATTTAGGAAAATGTCTGTCCAGTTTATGAGACCTGCTATATATCATAGTTTATTCTTTTCCTAGTTTATCTGGGATGATTGTATGCTTGGGACAGGGGTTGCATTGTAGTGTGACTTTGCTTTCTTCTCAACAAGAAATCCTCTAACTCATCATTTCATCATTTGAAAATGTTTATGATCCTGGAGACCCAAGACTCTATTTTTTTTTTTTAAGATTTATTTATTTATGCACACAGAACTGAGGTACAGGCCAGAGGTGCAGGAGCGGTGAGCGGCTTCACCAGAGACAGAGTGGGGAGCAGAACAGGCAGATTTACGAAGTACACTGCTGAGGGGAGCAGCGGGCGGGTCAGGAGAGGTCTGCCGAGCCATGTGGACTCCTCCGGGGCAGGCTGGGATCGAACTCATGTGGAATTGGCTTAAGCTTCTTAGTGCAGTGCCTTAACCCCGTGCGCCACCAGGAAGGGCCCCAAGACTCTACTTTGATATGCTGATAAAAAGCAAAGAATTGGGGTTAAGATAGTAACATATTGTTAAAGGGAAATAGAATGCAGCTATCATCGATTATGTAGAGAATAGGAGGGGAAATATAATATTTGGTATGAAGATGATGCTTCATCATACAGGTGTATCATCAAGTCAAATTTATTTGACCATCAATTATAGGGTAACTTTCTAAGTGATGATTGAGTTCCAATAAAACAATATCACCTCTAACAAGAAATATATGATGGATACCATTAGTATTATTGTTTAGTTTGTATTTATGTTGTGAATGCTACTTTGACTGGGTTAACACACAAAAGTTATACACCCTTTTACCTCTTTCTGAATGTTCTTAATTAACCAATATACTAAATAGGTTGTTATATAGTTGTTACATAAATATTAGATAGATTTTATTCTAAAGGGGAAAATGTCAAAATTGAATTACACTAGATTTCTGATCTAAGCCTCCAATAAGTTATGTGAGGTAGGCTCAATATTGATTTTTATCCCCATATTTAGATGAGGAAATTAAAGAAATTGTCAAGTGACTGTTAAAAGGTCAAATAACTAGTAAGGAGTATTCTGGATATAAATCTGCTTGCAGAACTCTACACTTAATGACTGAGAAACGTGTATAGATGCAATGGAGAGACAGTAGAACAAGGCAGGGAATTAATTTCTTTCATCAAAGTTTTAGCATGAACCCAATTAACATTCTTTCTGCAAAGTTCTTGTACATCTTGGATTTAAGAATAACCTGAACCTGGGTTCCCTACTGCATAGGATCACAAACAGAGAAGGAAAGATAAAACAAAGCATATAACAAATTACAAGATATATAAAGCCATTAGGTAATGTCACTCAAAATATGTACTATAATAATCATTAAATTTGTTTATGTTGTATGCTTCTCTAGTTTTGTTCTGGAACAAAGATTTTTTAGATACAAAGAGATTTTCAACTTTCCAAGAATAACCTTGACAGTGGGAAAACAGTTGTGACTAAGCCTGTGGATTTTTTAAAATGGTTTAAACAAAGGAAGGAGTGACATTCAGGTTTTCTGAAATTAGATAATTGTAAAATTCTACTGTAGAAAATTTTATGATGATTGCAATATTGTCTAAGTAGAAAATTAAAATTAAAATTCATTAAATGTGAAGCTAATACTGTTACATCCATTACATCCTTTATATCCGTTAAGTTCTGACTGCTGTAACCAATTTAAAATGCAGCTTTTCTTTTTGGAATTAAATATGATTCTTACCTTATTTCAAATAAACTATTTGTCACACTTATAATATCCTTTTATAGGGGAAGAAAGTGTTCCTTGTTGCTTTCCCTAGTCCTTTTTTAATAAAGATTGATATACTTTTTGTGAAGTTCTGATAAAAATCCTTCAGTGATAACCTAATCTTTGATGTTATAAGGCAGAAATTAAATGTATAGCACTTGATACATAGATATTTTGTCATGTTTTGTGAGAAAAAATAGAGAAGCAATTTCTGGAAATATAATCCTTCTTACATATAAACATTTCCATTTCTTAGTAGTAAGTTTAACTTCTTTTTTATTATCATTAAGAGGAGGTAAAAAAAGCTAGCTTCAAAATTTTGATCTGATAGCCTTAACTTCACATTTTAAATCATTGCTGTCTCAAAATATAAACACATACTATTAAATCAAAATAAAGATATATTTAGTTGCTAACATTTCAGCTCTGGCATTCGCTAAATGATAAACAACAAATTTCTAGTTTCTTAGATTCTACTGGTTATTTAATACAACCAGATAAAAAAAAGGTTAAAATAGTGTAAAAAAGCAGGCATCTTATAATGGAAACATCAGCTGTAGAGGCACTAGGTCATTATATAGTATAAATCATTTAGCTGTTATCACTAAACACAAATTAAAAATATTTTTTCCCATTAAAAATCAGTGAGAATGGGGCCCTCCCTGGTGGCGCAGCGGGTTAAAGCACTGCACTAAGAAGTTTAAGCCACTTCCGCGTGAGTTCGATTCCTGCCGGACCTGGAGCCGATCCACATGGCTGGCAGACCTTTCCTGACCCGCCCAATGCTCCCCTCAGCAGTGTACTTCGTCGATCTGCCTGTTCTGCTCCCACTCTGTTCCTGGTGAATCCTCTCACCCTCCGCATCCCTGGCCTGTATCCCTGGCCTGAATATATAAATAAATCTTTTAAAAAATTTAAAAAAATATTATTGAGAATGTTCTGAATAATAGAATGTTTGGACATCAAACCAATATCTCCTCTTGAATTCAAAATGGACAAAAACCTTTTATATTGCGAGGGTGAGTACTTAAAAGGGAAGAGGTTTCTGCACCAGAGCTCTTTTTAAAATACATATATGTAAAAAATACTATTGACAAACTAAGAAATAACAGTTTCAAGGTAGGTCTTATACTAACAAGATGTTTGTTTCAGTCATTCATTTTTAAATTACTTTAGATGTTCATTAATTTTAAGGAAAAGCCCTTAATTCAATGCAAGAAAAAAAACATATGTAAGTATCAATTAAAATCTTATAGGATGGAAAATACTCAACATAAGTTCGAGAAAGAAATATTTTCCTTTAACTTATAAATAAAACAATCTTAGGGATATTTAATACATGAGCACTTTTAAAACAAGTGCTCTAGATGCATTGACTACATTTATTCCACATAAAGTAGGTAGCTATAATTTATTTTTAAGATGTATGTTTATTTATTTAGATATTTATTTTATTTTATTATGCATAGAAGAATGGGATTATAGGTCAGAGGTGTTGGGGATGAGAGGATTCACCAGGGACAGAATGGGGAGCGGAACAGCAGATCTACTAAAATACACTGCTGAGGGGAGCAGTGGGTGAGGAGGAGAAGTCTGCTGTGCTGTGTGGGTCAGCTCCTGGGTGGGGATAGATCTCACACTGCAGTGGCTGCCCATAGGTGACTGCTGATAGTTTCATAGTGCTGAGACTTAATCCCTTGTGGGATTAAGGGAGGCCCATGAATTATAGAACATTTCCTGATAATTCATTTTTTCTTTAGTTTACTGAGGTATAATTGACATATACAATTGTATGAATTGACATATGGTATGATGACTTGATGTTAAGAAATCATTTTACATATATATATATCCTTAAATGATAACCACAGTAGGGTTAGTTAAATCTCTATCACAAAATTACCATTTTCTTTTGACTTAAAAACTTGTAAGAGCTGCCCTTCCTGGTGGCGCAAAGGGTTAGGGCACAGCACTGCAAGCTAGCCACAGCCACTTCAGTGCAAGTTTGATCTTCGGCCCCGAGGTGACCCACATGTGGCAGCAGACCTCTTCTGTCTGCCTGCTCTTCCCCTCAGTAGAGTATTTCATTGATCTGCCTGTTCTGCTCCCTGCTCCTCTCACTGCCTCTGCACCTCTGGCCTGTACCTCAGTTCTGTGTACAAATAAATAAATCTTTAAAAAAACAAAACCAAAAAACATTTAAATGCTTCCCTGTTAGTAATGTTCAATTATTTAATGTGGTAATGTTAGCAGTAGTTACCATGCTGTATTCGAGGTCACCAGAAATCTGGTTAACCAACACCTCCCATTTCCTTTACTCTCAATCTCTGGCAATCACCACTCTCTGTTTTAATCAATTTTCTGATCCCATAAATAAATTGTAACATTTATTTCATTTAACACAATGCTCTCAAGTTCAGCTGATGTTATTGCCAATGGAAAGATGACCTATTTTACTCATTACTGTATCTATAATTGCTTCTGCATCTCACTGTGTCTATTGCTACCTCTACCTCTCTATCTATTTTTTTTAAGATTTATTTATTTATGCATACAGAACTGGGGTACAGGCCAGAGGTGCGGACAGTGAGAGGATTCACCAGAGATAGAGTGGGACTCGTGAGACTCAAGCTGCATTTGTGCTGCGACAGCTTCATAGTGCTGTGTTTTAGCCCATTGCTCCACCAGGGAGGACTCTACCTCTATGTCTAGCTACATTTATATACCTTCTATATCCATTTACCCAGAGATGGGCACTTACATTGAAGTTGTTTCCATATCTTGGCTATTATGAACAAAGCAGCAATGAACATGGGGATACAGAAACATCTTCAAGATGTAAATTAGTTCAGCTAATTTATATTCTCACTAACATTGTACACAGGTTCTCTTTATTCCATGTTCTCAACAATTTTTGTTATTGCTTGTCATTCTGGTAATAACCATTGACACAGGTGTGAGGTGACGCAATGGTATTGAACTTCCTTTCTCTGATGATTACTGACGCTCAGCATCTTTTTGTGTACTTGTTGATTGTTGGCCTTTTGTATGTCTTCTTGGAAAAATGTCTATTCAGTTCTGCCCATTTTTTAAATCAGAATTTGGCTTTTGTGTGTGTTTGTTATTTGTTGCATTAGTTCTTAATGTGTTTTGGATATTAGCCTCTTACGAGATATATAATTTGCAAGTATTTTCACCCACTCCTTATGTTTTTCTTTAGTTATATTGGTTATTTTTTTGTAGTGTCAAAACTTTTACCCTTTGATATAGTTCTGATTATTTTTCTTTGTTCCTTGTGCTTTGTTATCATATTCCAAAAATAATTTTCAATATTAATGTCCAGGCATTTGCGCCCTGTTTTCTTCTCAGAATTTTGCAG
Source organism: Condylura cristata (assembly GCF_000260355.1). Taxonomy (NCBI): domain Eukaryota; kingdom Metazoa; phylum Chordata; class Mammalia; order Eulipotyphla; family Talpidae; genus Condylura; species Condylura cristata. The sequence goes on along the minus strand of NW_004567127.1, from coordinate 25,210,595 downwards.
TTTCAAATCTATGTTCAACTCTTAATCCATTTTGGGTTGATTTTTATGAGTAGTGTTCAGTGGAGGTTCAGTTTCAGTTTTGTAGTGTTCATCCAGTTTTCCCACCACCATTTCTTGAAGTCACTATCATCTCTCATTGAGTATTTTTAGCTTTCTTATCAAATATTAGTGAGAACATATTTGGCGCTCTCCATCCTGCTCTATTGATTCATATGTCTCCTTTTATTCTTTAATTGCTGCAACTTGGTAAGATAGTTTGAAGTCAGGCAATGTGAAAACTCTTATTTTGTTCTTTCTCAGGCTTTTTATTTTGCTATTCAGAATCTTTCCTGTTTCCATACAAATTATAGGGCTGATACTCTGCTTTTGTAATAAATGCCATTGAAATTTTGATTAGGATAGGACTAAACTTGTTGCTGAAATGAGACATGTTAAAGGATCTTATTCAGCCCTATTGCTCCAAATTCTGCTTCTTTTCACATTTCCTTATATAAATATTTATTGACTATCTTATGACTATCCCATATGCTTCTTCAGTGTTCAAACCAAACTTCTTAAATATAATCTCCATCCATTTCCTTGTAAATGGCAAATAGTATTGATACTTATATTAGTGAGCTCATCAGAAAATTTTCAAATTTCCTAGAGTTATTCCTCACCCAATAAACCCTGTCAATCTTGCTTTTAATAAATGTTTTAACACACATTCCAAAAGAGAGCATATTTTCTCACCTTAATTTTGCAATACCTTTTTAATATATTCTGTTCCTAATCACCCTTATCCAACTCATGATCTCCATGACATTAATATTTTCTGACAAGTAAAACAAGAAAAAAGAGTTTTACTTACCTACTTAAAACATTATGATGGTTGTATTACTTGTAGAACTAATTGTCACACTGGGTGAGAGAATTTCCAGAATATATGGAAAATAATGGATGTAGAGTTTGCAGACTTCAAATACCACGTGTATTCTTTCCTAAAATAATCTTAACATCTGTGACTTAGCTTTCATTGCTTACCACAGTATTTCCATTTTAAAATTAAAAGCCTACATTGTATTTGTTTGGCATATTACATGAATGGGTATAAATGCAGTGCTAAACAAAAGACCACTCAAAATGGTGGTGTTAGTTTTGAGAAAGTGAATGTATCCAGCAACCCAGCTAACAAGTAACTGTGAGACAGAGTCTCCAGTTTTTGGTTTTCAATAAAATTCATCCATAAGACCACTACCAACAGTTTACAAAATATTATTATGTGAAATTTAAAGGATTTCAAAGAGTTTAATGTCAGAATAGAACATAATTCTTCCTATACCCATTTACCCATTCCCACATTAACAACCAAACTCAACTATAACTGTTTATGTTGTATAGCAGTAATAATCATACTATAATGTCAATATGCAAGAAATCAATATCCATACTCTTATGGATGCAGGAATATTTTAAATCATTTTTTTATCTTTTAAAAGAATTATGATAGAACAGACTACAAAAATACTCAAGAATAAAAATATAATGTTGGAAATATAATTCTACATAGAAAATGTAATACAACTATACATTCAATAAAAAATGAAGTAAAGTTTTCACAAATTTTTTTAGATTTATTTTTATTTATTTATGCATACAGAACAGGGGTATAGATCAGGGGTGCAGGGAGTGATAGGATTCACTAGAGACAGAGTGGGGAGCAGAACAGGCGGCTCCATGAGGGGATAGGCAGCTGAAGGGAGCAGCAGGAGAGACAGGAAAGGTCTGTTGTGCCATTTGGTTCATGTCTCTGGCAGAAGATCGAACTCACGTCACAGTGGCTGACAATAGCTTGATAGTACTGAGACTTTAACCCTTGCACCAAATACTTTCAACTTAAAGAACAGTTCATATATTTTCAAAACTGTTGATTTTCACATTAACTGCAGAAAATAGATTTCAGTCAACATAATTAAGTTTTATTTTGAATGCCCTGTTACTTTTAAATGCCTAAAAATTATATCCTTTCTAATTAAAATTATAATGGAAAGTTTAAATCATCAACTAAGTTTTACGGAGTTTGTTAACCAATGAAAATCATAAAAACACTGAAACAAAATCAAATCTAAAGTCCTTATTTCCTTACACCTTATAATCATTTTACCTCTCTGATCTCACATGGCCTCATTCACTTTCATGACCCCAGTGTACCTGATGATTCACTATACTCTTCTGGACTCAAGAGTTTTTGCTTGTTCTGTTTGTGATTTTTTTCCAGCTCCTCTTTTGATATGCTTACACTGTCACTTTTATGTCAGTCATTTGACAGTCACTGTCACATTGTAGATTTACATTAATAAAAGCTGTTATCATGTATTGCATGCGTGAAATGTGCCAGGAAGTGGATGAAACATTTTTCAGGTTCCACTTTCCTAATTCTTAACAACAATCTCAGTGATGACAGAGTTGAGACTGATAGGTCTGAAATCCTACCTAAAGTCAAGTAGAAAATAATTCTCATCAATTAAATGAAAAATTAACTAATGCTTGGCTTCTATAACTCTTATCCAATTTTATCTGTTCTATGACAATACATTTTTTTATGTGTAATTTCTGAATAGTATGGTCCCTGTTAACTTTTTTTTTTATAGGAAAATTTATTATATTTTATTGTAATTACCTATTTAATGGTCCTCTACTCTGACAAATGATGAGCTTCATTAGGCCTGGAATTATGAATATTATCAAATTCTCTCTGACTTGGACACAACGCTCAATATATACTGTGTTCTCACTAATACATGTTCAATCTACCAATGTTCCCCCATATTATTTTTAACATTTATCTTTACAGTGACTATTTCTATTTCTATATCATTTATTTACAAAGGAATTAAGTGACACAATGTCACTACTTTTGGTCAAATAATTGTATTACATATCATCAATACAGTAAAGCTAATACAAACCAATGATATTAAAATTCAGTTAATGATTATTATCATTAGGTCAGTCATTTGATATGTAACTAAGACTACTTTCCTCTCTCCACAGTCATTTGATAAGTAACAAAGTTTACTTTCCTCTATGTTAAAAGTGAAGTTTTTCAACAAAGGGGCATTAAGGACAGAATAGCTCCTAAATATTAGTTTTACTGTGATTTAATCAAATTGAAAGACCACTTAAAAGGAACTAAAGGAACTCATTTTTTCTTCAGATTATTATATTTTGCTTACTGACATGCCTCTCTGATGTCTAAAATTATCTTGTGTGTTATACCGGAAAAGATACGTAAACTGCTTTGCCCACTACCTGGCACATCCCATATATTAAATAAATATCACTATTGTTATAAATGTCTCACATTTTGTAACACAGTTGTAAATAAAACTATCTTGCTCTTCTGAAGTAGGATCAAATTGGACTTCTCTCCTTAGAGTTTTAATCTGTTGAGACTGTCAATCTTTTTTTAAGTAATTCCTGCCCACTGCCATGCATGCTAATGCTTACAGACTTCTGGCTAAGAAAGGGCTGAGAAATTTCTGAAGAGTATTAAAGTAAACTGAAAAAAAGAATAGGAATAAAAGAGACTCTGTTGACTTTGATTCACTAAGGAGGTAGGAACCAGTGGATCAATGCCCACCTTCAAGAGAGACAGAGTTAAGCTTGCCTTGAGATGTCACACTATTAAGTAAAGAGCAACGGTGTGTAACAATTTCTAGAAGCTGAAAGGAATAAAGGAAATTGGACTTCTGGTAACTTGCTTAAAGTTACCCAAATAGTGAACATTCTTGATACTTGAAACATTTCATTGCTTGTTGCAATAGATGCAGCTGAGAAATTTGAGTTTAATTCCACTGATATTTTACAATTATTGAGGGTATGGTTATCAAAAGCATATAGCAATTCTGTTCCAAAAATTGACCACAAAAATGCCACACATTTCCTAGTAATGGAGTTGTAATACTGTCTACATTTTATAAATTTTGTGTTTGAAAAATAAAAAGCATCACAGTTACCCCCAAAATAAATCCCATATTTAGGTTAATTAGATCAGGCAATTATTTAGATAAATTAACAGGAGAAATTAAGTATGAATATCTGTGGATTCATAACAAATACCCATGTATATAACAAAGAAGACAGGTACATATCTTATATCTGATGAATTGCCACCACACATAAGAAATGTTGCCTGCACACTCAGAGTATATAATTGACATTAATATTTACAAAAACAACTGAGTCATGAAGTTTGTTGTAATTAACAATGAAGGAGGGACAGAGATTAGAAATGCAAAAATAAAGGAAGCACACCTTATTTATCAATTCCATTTGAACTGTGACTCATTTAACATGTAAACACCATCTGTGTTGGTGGTTTCCTTGCTGAAGTCTAATTGTTAAAGGTTGATTCAGAGAAACAAAAAGTCTGTGACATTGCTTTTAATAAAAGCAGGAAATTGTCCTGTCACAAAAAAGCTCAGACATGTAGGTTATCCAGAATTCCTATTTACTGAGTGAGTTAAATTTTCTGTTAACATATATCTATTTCAGAAACCTTTAAAAAACTACAAATAACTGTCAATGTGTGATAATGGGGCACTCAAAGACCCAAACTATTAAGGGGTAAATACTCTAGAATAAATTCTGTCATCTGTTGCACAAAGGCAAAGGAAGCATCTTCTTGGTGTGATAGATTTTTAATGTAATTAGCATGCACAGAGACTGGGGGAAAGACAGGATATTACTACAGTTTTTCAATAAAGACCTTAAACCTAATCATTCCCTTGTGGAAAAATGCCCAGCCAAACAGGGCTGTCCTGAAGTTGGACCATTGATCTCTAAAGTTTGCAACAAAGTCTAGTATGCCTCTGTCAGGGAACAAGAAAAGACAAGGCAGGCTGGGACAAAAGGAGCAAAAGAAAATGCAAAACCAAGGTAACAGCTGCCATTGTTTCTGCCAAAGAAAGTCTGCTCATGTGTCTCTCCCAGGTGATTCTTACAAGTTGCTGTACATATCTCTCCATGCATCTTTCCAAAACCCTTCTTCCTGAATGCACTTAAAATCCGGAGAAGCAAGAACTCAAGAGCTCACTTGCCTCGGTGTGATTTAGTTTCACTTGGCCATTCAACTGGGCCCCTAATTTCCAGGAGTTACCATATAATCCAAGACAGCTGCATATTAGTAGGGTGGGAAAAAATGGCACCGCCCCTTCACAGCGGTTTATCTGTAACAGATATTCCTTATATTTGAAATACATACATGCATTCTATTATTGCTTGATTCATGAACTGGTCATTAAGTTCAGAATTTATTTTTTATTATTATGGTAAAATGTACATAACAAAAATTACCATTTTAACTGTACAAGCCATTGGACAGTTAAATGGCTTTAAGTACATTCATGTTGTGCAACTATTACTACTGTATGTCTCCAGAATCCTTTACATCTACCAAAACTCTGTTCCTATGTAACAACTGCATTTTCTCCTTCTACTTTTTCTCTGTGAATTCTGCAAATATAGGCACCACCCACAAGTGGAATGATATAATATTTGTCCCTTTATGAATGACTTATTTCGCTGAGCCTCAAGTTTTCAAAGTTAATCCATGCTATAGCAGTTGTCAGAATTTCCTTCCTCTTTAAGGTCAATTTTAATAAAGGCATTCCATTGTTTATATAGGTCTCATTTTATCTATTTATCTGTGCATTGACACTTGGCTGCTTCTACCTTTAGCCTATTCATATGAACGTGCATGTGTAAGTCTGTTTGAGTCCCCACGTCCAATTTTTATGTGTGTACATATCCAGAAGTAGAATTACTGAAGCATATGGTAATTCTATATTTAAGTTTTTGAGGAACTGCCATACCATCATTACTTATTTTTAGCCAAAGTAATCCATGCTGGATTTTTTTGTTTGTTTGTTTATTTGTTTGTTTCTGTCCTTGTCTCACTCTCTTCCCATTACCAGAAACATACGTGCAAGTGTTCACACATTCACACACACGTGCGCACACACGCACACACACACACACACACACACTTCTCGTCCTTATTCAGATTGGTTTTAGCAGGGGAGAGTCATTATGAAGCCCATTAATCTTCATTTTTCACAGCATTTTATAGGACTGGAAGATGCAGAAATGCAACCGTACAGCACTTCGTCAGCAGCAAAGATTTCTAAATGTGATGCCGTCTGAAAATTAAACACAAGAGACCAGACAGCAGCTTTAATAACTCAGTAATTTCTAAATAAATAGACTGAGATCGATGGAAATGAAAACAGTTTTCTCTAACAAGGGAAAGTGTGCCGAGTAGTAATGTTTGCCTCAAATATGCTTTGCATAAGGGATTTAAATTCCTTAAAGCTTCTCATTTCCCCATCAGAAAATTTGTTTCTTTTTATCAAATGGTGGTTCATTATCATATTTCAAGGAGCTGCTCATTAATTCATTAACTAAAAATAGCTAGATATTAATGTAGAAGATACTACATAATAACAGATAACTTGAACTTCTCTGCCTATGTAAATTGTCTTCCAATTTCCTGAAAATTTTAGGAAATGATTGCACGTTAAAAGTTTATACATTAAAAGTCATTAATTTCCATTTCCAAAATTTAAGACATTTTGAATTTTGGAATGAAATAAATGTAAAACTACATCTCCAAGGAAATTCCTTCATTCTCCACTTGATCAATTTTGTTTGGCTGTTAGGTGTTGACAAAGAAAGGTACAATCAAGGGAATAAATAACTGGTGAGGCAAGGAATAAAGTATTAAAAAATGACAAACTAGGTCAAGGACTTTGTAAAGGCATGAGGGCAACAAAACACCAGAATTTAGACCATATATTTTTACTCCTCAATTCCAAATATGCCCCTAGTTTCTGGAAAAGTCCATATGTGTTCAGCATACTACTTAAAAAGTTTCTGCTACAAACTTAACTCTTACACTCTTAAAATATCAATGTTTGATGAATATAAGAAAACACCAGTATCCACCCCTCAACCAAGAAATATGTAATTTAAATTGAGAGAAAACTTGCTTCACATTTTTAAAATCTTGACAGATATGACTAGTGTATTTTTCTAACTGTGACACCATGTCAACCACTGTATTTTATTTATATACATAAGGGAAAAGTTGAGCTCATCTAAATTAACAAGACTAAGCTCACATTTCATAGCAATTTATATAAACTAAAATACTCTTCACCCATTTCAAAGAAGGGAGAAGCATTCTCCCCAAAGATGCAGAATATTCCTACACAGACATGAAGCACTCTGACCTTTACATTTATCCATACATATTCTGTGCTGTCTACCTTTAAAAAAAAGTCTCATATAATGCAAGGAATTGCAACCAGTTATAACTCTGCTTGGAAAATCAAGTAAATGAAAACTTTCCATTCTTTATCTTTGCAACTTTACCAGAGATAAGAATTTGTCATATATAAGCATAACTATTTACATTGGCCCTATGCCACCTTAAAACTAAGTTTGACGTAAGTATTCAGGTTTCCTTACTTTATTATGATCACATGTGGTTGTGATTATGTTATCTCACTATGGGCATACATACTTACATAGAGTCCTAGACCATTATTATGGTCTTTATAAGCTTACCTCTTCCTCTTCTTCTTCTTAATTTGGGTAATGATTAGGCATCACTTCCTTAAGCAAGACTTTCCAGATTCTCTAAATGCAGAACACATTGCTATTGCTTTACCCTCCTATCATTCTTGTGCTCTCCACACCCCTTAGCAATGACCACTACAATATACATAGTTTTGTGATGGTCAATTAATATCTATAATATTTCTGCTCAAGAGACCTGCTATTTCAGTAAAGGCACAGACTGTAGATCCCAGTAAATAACCTAACATACTACATGCACCATAGTACTTACTGTACAAAGTCATTAATGCTCTCTGAACAAAAGCATGCATTTTGTATCTGCACAGGACTGCTGACCTGTAGTATTTAAAAAATTATGTTTATCAGTTTTTTTTTATAGCATAACCACAAGTCTAGAAGCACAGTTGGACACATTTAAAAATAGTGCTATATTGTTTCTCTATTCTGCTTGTGGTACTCCTGAACTAATGGGTTTAGTTTCTCTCTCTCTCTTTTTTTTTTAATGTAATGTGCATAAAAATATCACAGGGGATCTGTTAAAATTGAGATTCTATATTTCTCACAAGCTCCTATATATTACTGATGCTACTGTTCCACGGATTACACTCAGAGTGGCATAATTTTGCAGAAAATGCCATATGCATTTCCTTCATCTATAGATATTTTCTCAAGTAGTATAAAGAACTGGCAAGAAAAGAAATTGGAGGGGGAGGAGTGAAAAAAGGGAGGGAGAGCAGGAAGAGAAGGGAAAGTGAAAGAAGAAAGGGAGAAGAACCATCCTAAAACAAGAAAATTGTTGCCTTCCCCTTAGACTATAATAATGTAGAAGTTTTGTACAAAACTACCAAATTAAAATGTAAGATTTTGATAAATGTTGCAGATTTAATGATATGCTCGAGTAATTCCTTCCTTTTGCTCATTGAATAAATTGATAGATTCAGTGTCAAACGAAAGATTTAAAAATAGAAACAACTGGGCCCTCGCTGGTGGCACAGCAGGTTAAAGCACAACTCTAAGAAGCATGAGTTTGATCCCCACCCCTGGAGGCGATCCACACAGCATGGCAGACCTCTCCTGACCTAAACGGCTGCTCCCCTCAGCAGTATTCTTGGTCACTCTGCCTGCTCTACTCCCCACTCTATCTCTGGTGAATCCTCTCACTGCCCCTGCACCTCTGGCCTGTGCCCCAGTTCTGTATGCATAAATAAATAAATATTAAAAAAAATAGAAGCAATAATAAAGAAGAAACTGGAAGAATAAAGTAGATTCTTTAAAAGAAATTTAAAAATCTAATCACCAATTGAGGACAGATGAAGAGTTTGATACAGTATAGAACGGGCATAAGAAAAACAATTTTGTAGTAGGGCAATAGGGAGGAAGACATCTAGTGAAGAAGATTTAGACAACTAAACTCATTTCTTCAATACACATTCAGAATTATTCTAACCCAGGCATTTTACTAGGTGATTGAGATAGACAGATGAATAAGACACTAAGAAATAAACATTCCACTGTGTAGACATGCATGTTAATGAAGCATTACAATAAATTATGCTATAAAAGACATAGAACAATCATTTTATAATTCAAATGGGAACATCTGACTGCCTGGCTGGGGGATATGTCTAGGAAATTTAACAGAAAGCAAAGTAAGTGTTAAAGTCACTTGAACTAAGTGTTAAATGATGAAAAAATAGCCCATTCTATGTTATTCCTCACTCCCACTGAGAAGGATAAACATTCCAAGTAAAGGAAAGCATTTGGAAGGACAGGTAAACAGATTGTATCAGTATACTAGTATTATGAGTTTAGGGCAATCTGTGTTAATAAGGAAGGCAGACTGGCAGATTATTGTGTGAGATTATAGTAATGTGTGTAAGGGAGTGGGAGATTATAGTAGTGTGTGTGAGGGAGGGATAGAGAGAGAGAGAATATGTATACGAAGTCATTTTGGGAGCAACAAGGAATGGATGTTTTGGTTTTGCTAGTAGTTCAGAGAAGGATATTTTCATATCTAAATTATATAGATATTTGGGGCAAGATTTTTAAGCTTGATTGGAAAGATGAATAGTAATGATGTAACAAAGAGAAAAGAGTGATACAAAAAAAACAGAATAGAATGATGAGAAAAATAACTAGAGACATTTTCGTATGTATGAGCAGGTAATAAAGTGTATAAATGTTAAACTTTTAGAAGAAGAAAGTTGAGGAGTAGTAATATCTTACTACTACAGAAAATGGAAGAAATTATATTCTGAATTACAGGTCAGAAGTCAAATCACAAAGTGATGTAGTATAGTGCTGATGTTTCTCCTTTGACATTAATAGTTATGAAGCTTTAGACTTTTTCCACTGAATATTCCTTAATCCAAAAACTCTTGAATCTAGATAGCAATAGTTGTTGAAGAGAGCTCTGTTTTAATTTTGAGTTCTATTACTTTGTCTTTTGCATAAAATGCCTGGATTAAGCAATTACATGGCTACCTGAAGAAACTAACTTTTTTCTAATCCAAAATATCAACAGTAACACAACATAAAAGGAGAGATATATAAATGCAAATCAACAACTTTCATATATTTGGTTATATCCTGAGTCTATCATCTATCAGCCAATATATTGCAACAGAAGACTTAGTAAAATGGAAGGAGTCTGGCTTTGCAATTGACTTGCAAATAACATCACAAGCAAGTGGGATTCAATAGGAAACTACAGCAGATAGACAGTCTCATTGACTTTCATTAGACATGCATCTGATATATCAGTGAGAAAGCTGCCTCAGGGTTTGGCCTTGTCTTTCTTCAGGAGAACCAGCAGGGAAAAGGAACTTAGAAGCTTCCCATCAGTGGAATACTTAAAAATAGTGTTAATTTTTCCCTAAGTCACAGTTTATAGTAGAATAAATAAAGGGAGGATACCAGCTTGGCCTTTCTCAAAGCTATTTTCCTAAAAATGACTAAAAATGCTTTAGTAGAGTAAAAACTAACCTAAGTGAAATGATTCCCATTTAGCCAGATTCATACATACTATTTCTTCTTATAGGTATTATCTGTCTTTCGGTTTGGTATACTGGCATTTAGTGACAGTGTTCACCTGGTATATAGTTATAATTCACATCTTCCATAAAACCAGATAAATGCTGACAACTGAGGGATTTCTATTCATCTGCCAATAGATCAGGCAACTGTTATTAGTAACAAAATACTTTAAAATTATGTGATAACTTGAAAATACATGATAACTGACATAGCTTTCATTATTTTGAATTTTGTACATTAAATGGGTCTCACAAAATTTTATATTATACTATTTTAAATTAATTTAATTGAAACTAATATACACATACAATTTCAAGACCTATTTGCAAATTGTGCTGTCATGTATTTTCCCAAAGTTTGACCTAATTTAAACTCCACAAGCTGTTACCGTTATGTCCTTATCTATTTGTGAATTCTTCTGCATTTCTCAAAGAAATTAATGCTGTAAAAATTAAATGCTTCTATATGGTAATAATAAAGTACTGACCTTTATAGCATGCTTGTATATCAAGTCATATTAGAATTACTACTTATATTCATTTTAACTCTAATGTGATTAATGACTTATAACTTTATTAGCTGCATAGTCATATGTGGTTCTATGTGATGTTATGATAGTTATTTTCTTTTCAAGAATGTGACTTCTGCAGTACTGATCATTAAAATATTTGTTATACTAACCCTGACACTACAGAACTATTTAGTCACTCACTAATTAAGATTACTTAAATATTATGTAAAGCCTATTTTGCCATAAATAGAAGCATCTGCTTAGTCATATTTTCATTTTTATATTTAAAGAGGCAATATGTATCATTTTTACAGGTTTTTTTAAACACTATTTAAAGCCTATTTTAAGATTTTCTATCCAATGATGAGAAAATTCTAGACTAGTTGCCAGTAGAAAATATATGTTTACGCTCTAACTGATGGTTTGATTAAATCAGGTTCCATAGTAAGGGAATGTAGGAAAAATGACTTAGACTTCTCTTTCTGAAAATAAGCACTTTTTAAATACAAGGCCATAACTAAATCAGTACTTCGCACAACATCATCACTAGGAATGATAGCAGTTTTATGAATTTGTATAATGAGCTCTTTAGAATAGATGACTATAGTCTTCATTTATTTGATCTGAGAAATCCAAACTGTTATTACCAATATTAAATCTAATCATAATATGTCCTAAAACATTATTTGAATTCATTGACGTAAAGGCAAATGATCATAAAATGTTCTCTTAAGTACGTTACAGAGGAAACAAACACCCTAACCATTATTTCTGACAGAGGACTGAATATTAAAATGCTTCTAGATGATAGCCCAGCTTGGGCTTACAGAATTAATGAAGAACAAATGTTCTAGGTGACGTGTTAGCATGACATTCTCTCTGTGGGATGACCTTCATTCTTTCTCAGTTAGCTAATGAGGATTTCTTTGTTATCATTCTTGCTGAAGGACCTCAGGGCCTTGTATCATTATTGAGTGAACACAATGTCACCTCGGCTGGCAGAAATGTTTTGTCTCCTGTCAGGAAAAGAAGTTTCCTTATTTCATCTGGAGAAAACACAACAGAGGGACTGGCAATTGAGACCAGACAATTCAATCAGCAAACTCAACCCAGTGGAGATGTTTAACCCACTGGAGTTGTTTGGATCAGAATATTTAAACTCTTTTATATCTCTCTTAGAATTAGTGAATTTTGCTATGGATGGAGAAAAGTCATATTAATCTAGGTTAATCAGGATATTTCTTACCTGACAGTCAATGTTATTTGGATAGAAGAACATCATTTTTATGATATCATGAGTAGATAGGTACATGGTTTCTTCTGATTCCCAAATACATTGATAAATCCTCTTTAACCTAATACTTATATTGACTCTGCTAAAAGGCACAGAAAGAAGGTAGTAAGTAGGGTTTATGTAACAGCTTATGATCCCAACATAGCATTTCCCTTTTAACATTTAATTTATTTTAACAACAACATTGTATTGGGGGACACTAATGTATTGATAGTGTGGAAATAAGAACACCAGAAGGTGTCATATAAAATGACAGGACTTGTATCAGCAGTCTTTTGGAAGGAAGATTTTCAGGGAACTTAAATATTAGCTGTAGATCTTTACATTGAAATGCTTTGGGATGTAAATGTTATTCTCTATGGATTAAGTCCTGTCCTTTAACCGTTGAACTCTCTCCAGCCTTGTGAGTACTAGACAGAGACTTGTGAAAACACAGTCATAAAACAGAGAAAGTCTAAATCCTTTATTTTTTCATGATTAATGGTAGGGGTAGAAGTGACAGAAACGTTTGTAAATAGGAAATGTTTTCATGTTTTATTTATAATCTTCTGAAAGAACTTAATTATAAGAATGTTTTAGTCAAGGTTTCTATTATATGACAGTGCTCATAAAACCTTTGTTTCAGATTGCTAGAATAGCAGATTCGACTACAAAATGTTCAGGCTTGAAACCTGGACAATAGAAAAACTTTCTGAACTTGAGTTTCCTTCTTGAAGTTCAAGATAGATAGTGGACTGCCATTCCTAGGGTTAATGAAATGATGTCCAATACGAGTATGGGCACATAGAAGTAGGTACTTTTCCATACCATATAATGGCCAGGGGATCACCTCATCTTTGTATAGTGTGTCCTTAAATAAAGAAGGACAAGAGGGGGGTTGTGATGGGATTTTTCCCATCAAACCTTCATTTTTCACTCAGGATGGGAGCTTTCCCTGTCACTTTGTCTCATTGGCTTACCCAATACATCAAATGACTTACCCAAACTTTACAACTTTACAGAGAGATGGGAAATAGAATTATTTTTGTTCCCCCCTCCTCCATTTTAGTGATAGAAGAATATAAATGAGAACAAGTTGAGAATGGGTTTGAGGGTGACAATAGTAGTCTAAACCACGAATACTACTGGGGAAGCTGACTGCATATTAACCACTGTATTAATTACCTTGATATAAAATTATATGGCCTAAGTTTTAACATAAATACCCTACAGATCCACATGGCACAATTCTGTTTGTGGAACTAGTGCTCTTTCTGTTTGTGGTACTTTTACAATGTTTTATGTGCCTTATGGGACAATTTGCCTTTGGTTAAATTTGAGTAAGTTGAGTGTTGGGCAGTCTGAAGTCCACTGGTATATTAGTAGGTGGCTTTTCAGTATGTTCATTTGAAATACTTTGAAACTGTTCTCTGTTTACATGCTATATGTACATCAAAGAAAATGATGGGAGAAGAAAGCAATATGTTTGAGTACTATTGCACTAATTCCTTATTGATAATTGGTTTTCTTTAAATTTTTCACTTAACGTTTTTTTGGAAACAAACAAGCTTTCAGGCATCAGTGAAGATTACAAAGCTCCGTATTTTTACATTTGGTTCATATTACTAGGATACCACAAGTCAAAAGATGATATAGTTACATCACAGATTGCCTGTCCCACTGCAGGAAGTTGTAGGTTTAGGATGTTAGACAATAAGGAATTTATTCATTCTCTTTTGTTGACCATCTGCTATCAGTTTAAAGTTAATAATCCAAAATTGAAGAATGAGAGGAAATGCTGATTTAAAAAAGTAAAGAAAACTTGTCATTGCTTTTATCTTCTGAATAAGAATCCCCATAGAGTAAAATCATATCAATTCATGCAGGGTTCTGAGTCAATGTCTGTGGCTATTATCATAAGGAAACATTCTGATGGTCAGCTAGATATATTTCTTCTACATCTTCTTCTTTAACAATTTACTTATTTATGCCAGCAAGAACTGGGGTACAGGACAGAGATATGGCGGGTGAGAGGATTCACCAGCAAGAACTGGGGTACAGGACAGAGATATGGCGGGTGAGAGGATTCACCAGTGACAGAGAGGGAAACAGAGCAGGCAACTGACTGAAATATTCTGCTGAAGGGAGCAAAGGGTGGAACAGGAGAGGACTGTCATGCTATGTAGGTCACCTCCCTGGCCGGGGATAAAACTTATGCTGTATTGGCTGCCTGTAGCTTCATAGCGCTACACTATAACCCACAAGGGAGGGCCCAGATTTATTTCTTCTTAATACACTTTTGTTGTTGCAGTAGCATTAGCTTTCCACATTGTACATGATTTAGTGTTATAAGATAACCCCTTAAGTTGTTTTACCACAAGGCACCCACAGCCAAGACACCCATGTGATGAGGACTATTATCTGATTTCCATGTATACCTGAAATATTATTTGAGAAAAAAAGTTTTCTATTCAGGGAAGAACCTGAGAAGAAAGTACTATTGGCTTTAAAAAGAAAAAAAAAAAAAAGAGACAAGAATACAAAAGTAATAAATAAAAAAATCCGTAAAACCTCAGTATGAAACTATGTCCTGGTATATAAGTGATATGATAGTAAATTAAGAATAATTTAAGTTCTAGTGCAGTGAATTATGGTTCAGAACCTTTCTGACATCATCTGAAAGTCAATTTCTTGAAAGTCTAAATCAAAGCTGCCTCTGGACAGAATAAAGTTAACATCTTTTCTCTCTGTTTTGCTGTTTCACAGATTGGCAGATTTTAAGTCAAAACATATTCAAAATTATGTACAGCTGTATGGAGATTTCTACACACTTTCTTTGCATCCATGTTATTAATGCTTTGTTTTTCAAATTCTCTCTGGCATTGAAAAAACTCAGATTGTATATGTCAACAAAAAATGCACAGCTGCTAAAAGTTTATTTTCATATTCATAGAATTTCTAAATATATTAAAGTACAATTCTTTACTATGCCATATTTTAAAGTAATAAATGAATATTGCATTACAGTGTAATTAATTTATTGTTCATTTTTATTTTATTACTCATTTCTTTTTACTTTATTCTTTCTAGTCTCAAAATTAAGTCAAGAATACCTGTTAGCTAGTAGTGATTAGGACATAAGTATCTACTATACATTCATTTCAGAGTCCTTTAGGGGACACAGTAATACAATAAAGAACAGATGAGTGAGCATATGGTTTGTTAAATCATGTTTATAATAATTAGATCCAGATCATATTTAAATAAAGGGTCACTGGCACATAAGTTGGAACTCTGATATAACACTTTCTGGTGGTGAGAGGTTAGGGGCATTACTTCTGATGTGAACAGAAAAGCCACATATCATGAAACAAACAAATCTAATTATTAAAATATTAAAACAACACTGTATAAGAAGGTACCACATACAAAAATAGGGTTAGTGCTTCTGTGAAACCTTTACCAGATGGCCACAATTACTATAAATCCATAACAGATATAAAATTAATTTTTAGCCTGGGATACTTAAATAGCATAAAAATAGGGAGGCAACGGTTGATACACATGTTTAAAAAGTACATATATAAGCATAGTTATTCATGCATTTTTTGAAATTTCCTAAACTTTACCTGTTTTGCATTAATTAAATGTGTGAACTTCCTGATCTAATAATTCAATGAATATTTAATTGTTTCTACAATGTGGATACTTTTCAATGAGTCCTTTAAGAGAATCCCCTGTTAGCTTCCAGTCACAGTAAATACACTAAATTTTCCAAGTATATTTCTCTGAACATGGGAAGCTTTATGATTTAAGGAAAGTTTATTAATATAAGAGGACACAAATTTCATTGAGCATTTTTAAATTTATTTTTATAGGTAGATTAATGGGAGATAAATTATGTTAAGTAATAAGTCATATATACATAACAGTATATAGAGGCAAATTAAAGGGTGATGGCATATTTCCTTGAAATTTATTCCCTCTTAAACCATTGGCATAGCACTTGTTAAATTCATTGTAGTAGTAATAATTATATTAATAATTTTACAAACTTGAATGCTTAGCATAATTAAAATCTTCAATATTAGATTGCCAAATATCCTCCTAAGAAGTCACTTAATATTAACTGTAAAATTTTCTGTATTTTTCTTTTCTAATAATTCATCGCATGTAAAAGTACATAGGGAAATATAAGAAAGTTTGAGAAGATGTATGTATTTGCATGATATTTGTTTGGTAAAATGAGTATATACAATGCCTTTCTTGGAAAATCATAATGTTAATGTATTCAAGAATCTCTAATAAAATCTTCTATTTTGTATTGTCTAGGCCCAAGTGTGTGTGCCTACACAATAGTAATGTATTCTCAAATCCTGATATTTTATGAAGCATAGTTGGAGAAAATTACTTCGGTGTATAAAATTTTCACTTTTGTTTACCACTAGAATTTTTAGTCATTCATCAAATTCACATTTATCTCCTAGATAAGTGCTACACAATGCTCATGAGTATTGTCAAATGCAGGTTTCTGTGGTGTACTCCAGTTTTTGTGTCACTCTCCTCACCATGAAATAGGATATGGTAATATATCCATTTATCTGGTGAACCTTAAGTCATAAAAGTACCAATACAGATCATTGAGGTCTAAGTAAGCAAGTAAGGAAAATTTTGTGCTTTTTTATTCTGTATTATAGAATGCTACTCAATTTGGAAATTGAAAGTGTACTAACAATCCATGGACACAATGAAAAAAAAAAAAAGGCCTAGGGAAACAGGGTGAATTAACAAGAAAATTAGTTTAATAAAAGCTCATTTGACAGGGCCCTCCCTGACGGCACAACAGGTTAAAGCACAGCACTATGAAGCTATCCACAGCCACTGCAGCAGGAGTTCAATCCTGGCCAGGGAGGTGACCCACAAGGTGTGGCAGATGTTGTCTGTCTCATCTACTGCTCCCCTCAGCAGTGTACTTGTCAGTCAGCCTGTTCTGCCCCCTAATCCTCTCACCACCCCTGCAGCTCTGGCCTATACCCCAGTTCTGTATGCATAAATAAACAAATCTTTCAAAAACAAAAACAGAAGTCCCATGTATCAAAATGAATATAATACAAATATCAGCTCCTCTACTCTAATGGAGCAAAACATGAAAAGGGAGAATAGATCTTTCTTGAGGAGTAAAAAATCCATGTCCCAATGTGTGGGATAAAGAATATAATTGTCATAATGGAAACATAGAAGGTATGACTTCAGCTTCTCTGATTCATAAGACAGAGTGGAATTTTATAGCGAGACAAAGTAAGATGGTCATGCTGTGCCAGGTGAGCTCAAGAAGACTCGCTGAGGGAATCCCGTCCTTCTGTGATACAGTTTACAAATACTGCTAACCTTGAAATTCAATAGGAATCATAATGGTGTTAAATAGTGTAAGAAATGGGTGTGCATATTCAGCATGATCATTCCTCTTAGACCCTAGCAAAGAGGGGCACATATACATAGTCAGCTCTATAGTCTTTGACCTGTTCATGGTATGCTCTTCTATAATAGAAACTCTTTCGAAAGAAATAGATGGGCAGCCACATTTATATTGGCTACTTAAAGAATTAAATGAGTGGATAATTGTAGAAATTTATCTTAGTCATAGGGCAAGTGGTGGGCACCCAAAGATCCCCAAAGCTGCCCACCCTAAATAGGGTAAATCACCCTCTGTAGCAAGACAAAACATTCTCTAGTGTATAAGTGCTTTAATGCACAGGGACTTTAATACAATTAGTGTGCAAAAAAAAAAAAAATGCAAAGAATGTAATTCCTAATCAAGTACCTGAAATTACCTATTCTCTCAGGAGTAAATAGCCAGCTAAAAGGGTTGGCCTACATCAGGGCCATTAAGGTCCAAAATTGGCCACAAGTCTAAGATACCTTCTGGTAGACCAGTAGGAAAGGGGCAGAAGGGACCCAGGACTTCTGGGACAGAAGCGGCAAAATCAAAATCAAGGTGAAAGCTGCCATTTTTAGCCTCCCCATTGTTCTCTCATCTCTCCTACACCCCATCTCTGGCCTACATCCCTGTTCTTCTATGCAAAAATAAATCAATAAAATTTTAAAATTATATTGAGAGTTGGGCCCTCCCAGGTGGCTCATTGAGTTAAAGCACAGCACTATGAAGCTATTCACAGCCATTGAAGCATGAGTTCCATCCTTGACCAGGGAGCTGACCGACATGGTATGGAAGACCTCTCCTGTCTCACCTCTTGCTCCTCTCAGCAGTGTATTTTAGTAGACCCACCTGTTCTGCTTCCCATTCTGTCTCTGGTCAATCATTTCATGCCCCACACCTCTGGCCTGCACTCCAGGTCCTGTATTCATAAATAAAAGAAATCTTTAAAAAAATACTGAGAGCCCCTCGGACTTGGAACCTTGCAATTCTTATAAACATGGACCTGTGAAAAGGTGTAATAAGAGGGACTATGTTGAAAATATTAATTCAGAGTCTGCTCTGCACACATTATATATATAATAAATTTTACTTGAATGACTTAAGTTAAAATGACTTAATTTCTGTCAGTAGGACATTTATTTGGTCAAAATAGTGGAGGCCCCTACACCTATTTCCAGAGGGGTGAAGTCTATGGAAGGTAACATTAATATGGAAATCTAGATGGTATCAAATTTTATTTTGGTATTATTCTTTGATAGAAAAATTTCTGGTTAATTAATCTCTGGATTGTCAAAACAAAAACAAATGAAAACACAATGACATCACATGTGCCTTTCAGAATTTAAATTCTACTTATTATTGAAGAGTTTGTTGTAAGTATAGAATTTTTTTTTAAAGATTTATTTATTGATGCATACAGAACTGGGGTACAGGCCAGACGCACAGGCACAGTGAAAGGATTCATCGAAGACAGAGTGGGGAGCAGAACAGGCTGACTGACAATGTACACTGCTGAAGGGAACAACGGGTGGGTCAGGAGAGGTCTGCCACACCATATGGTCACCTCTGGGGCAGGGATCGAACTCATGCTGAAGTGGCTTTAGCTTCTTAGTATGTGCTTTAACCCGCTGTTTCACCAGGGAGGGCCCATAAGTATTGAATTTTGATTCTAATATCAGCTGGACTTTGGTGGAATGGGACTATGGCGATTCTTTTCAAATATTTAGCCAGATTATAGCCACCTTACTGCTGAGAAAAAAAGAGTCTTCATTAAAATTAAAAAGATTTACAATATTTCTGAAATGCCATTGGTCATTTAAAATCATTGTGGGTGTTATATAGGGAACATACATACTTTCTCTTTATTGTCAATATGAGTCTGAGTTATCCTCAGGCTGGGAACCCAAGCAGAAGCACTTAATTTATTCAATTACTTTCAAAATTTCAGTGACATATCATTCTGTCTTAAATTGGGTATGCTATTTTTTCTGCAATTTTAAAGTACTTCATTATCAGCATCTTCCTTGTGGTTCTTTTATGTCTTTTATTATATATTTCTTTTCCTTCTTCAATCACATGATATAATCTAAATAGAAAACAAATTTTGGCACCATTCTTATAAAATGTGAACAGGGACATTTAATTTGAAAAGATTGACTTATTAATGACTCATTAATTATAATTGTATGTCATTCTTAATTTATAGTAGTATTGAGTTTGCCTAGTCACTTCTATAATTTTTAAATTTAAAGACATTTTAGTGAAGCCTGTGTTGTTGGATATTTGACTTTCAAATAAAGATTATTTTTCATAGACCATGAGACTATCTTTAGAAATAAGTTTCTTAAATAGCCTATGTGTTAAATATGTATAAATTTATTTTATACAAATGTTAATGTTATGGCAAGACAATTAATTGTCAAAGTTTTGAATGTAAAAAACAATCTAAACTTTATATTTTAGTCTTGTTAAAAAATTGGGTATGGTTTACTGATGTTTGCATTTAACTTCCATATTTAATCTAGCATACATATATTTTAATGGGTCAATATGATTTAACTAATTAGTATCAAGAAACTTTCTAGAAGGCCAAAAGTCATTAAGTGCTATTTTGTCAAACTGTATTGATTTTTCTTCTGAGTACTTGACTTGCAGTTATTTTCCAACAAATAATCCTCTTCCAACAGAGGAAAATAAGCACAATTGCAATCAATAGGATGTTGCTTTTTATTTAAGTCAAAATGTATCAGTATGATACAGAAGAGAGCAGATATTTACTCTCAAAGGTTGAAAAATAAAAGGAAGAGGTGAATATGACTAAAAGAAGTTATTAGAATTAAGAAAATGAGAGGGGAAAATGTTATAAAGTAGTTGCAAGTAATGTATTAAGCTGTATAGACCATGTGAATGGAATATTATTCAGCAACAAAAAGAAGGGAATATTACAATTTGTGAAACATGGATAAATCTTGAGGACACAGGAAAATGAAAAGTCAGACATAGAAAAATACTTTATGATCTTATAAATGAAATCTAAAAATGAACTCAGAGGTAAGCAAATTGGTGGTTGCAAGAGGTGGGGTAGAGATGGGAACATGGGTAAAAGTGCCCCTCCCTGGTGGCGCAGTGGGATAAAGCACAGCACTAAGAAGCTAAAGCCACTTCAGCATGAGTTCGATCCCTGCCTGCCCTGGAGTTGTCCACATGGCGCGGCAGACCTCTCCTGACCCGCCCGCTGCTCCCCTCAGCAGTGTACTTCTGTTGATCTGCCTGTTCTGCTCCCCACTCTGTCCCTGGCCCTCCCTGGTGGCGCAGTGGGATAAAGCACAGCACTAAGAAGCTAAAGCCACTTCAGCATGAGTTCGATCCCTGCCTGCCCTGGAGTTGACCACATAGCGCGGCAGACCTCTCCTGACCCGCCCGCTGCTCCCCTCAGCAGTGTACTTCTGTTGATCTGCCTGTTCTGCTCCCCACTCTGTCTCTGGTGAATCCTCTCACCCTCCGCATCTCTGGCTTGTACCCC
>NW_004567127.1:25179915-25189056 GCF_000260355.1 Condylura cristata | reverse complement strand
CTATAGATATACACTATACACACACACACACACACACACATATATATGTCTGGATGTATATATATACACTCACAGGCATGTAAACTTGTAAACTTATAGTCACATATGTGAATACACATATAATATACTGTGCTTATAATTTGCTAACATATTTAGTGGAATCATTTATTCTTTAAAGGTCAAATATTTATATTTATTTTACTTCAGTTTTTTCACTTTTCTGTATAACTATAGCTGAAAATATGTAATATAATAATTGTCTCAATGGAGGAATAAATGATATGTAGCCTTATTCAGTGCATAGTTAAGAGATAACTATGCCTATCATTAACATAGTCTTAGCCACATTGGTCTTAAAATGTAACAAGTATAAGTGAATTTGCCATTTTGAAAATACTTATACTTTAATTTTCTGCAAAATTTATATAAAGAAAACTACACAAAGATACTATTCAGATCTTGAATCTTCATTAAGTAATTAGAATTGGGGAAAAAACAAGAAGTCATCAAACTGTCAACTTTTAGAAAAGAAACCACAATATTTCCAACATATGTGCTATTTCTATTAATTTTTGAACAAATTATTTTATTTAATCACTCTATAAAGTAGAATTAGCTCTCCAGTGAACTTAGGTTGTCATTTTTGGGAAAACAAAACAAAAACGACAGCAACAAATGTGCAGTGTAAGATTATTTTAAAGAACAGACTGACTATTGGACCTGCAAAGAAGATGAAATTTAGGAGGTGAGGTATAATAGAGTAATCATGTTAAATAAAGATTTTATAGTTAAAATTAACTTGTATTTGAAAGAACAATGTGGGATATTTCAGAAGCACCTACCATAAATTATGATCACAGTCCAGTTGATAATGATACCATTTCTGTTTAATTTATTCTGTTTGCAATTGACAACATTTTGTGTATATCAGATTGTCAAAATTTCAAATGTGTATGTAAATACAACTTAAATACGTATTAATTTTAAGATCCCTATAGGGGACAGCCTTGTTATTAATACAGTGAAGAGCAGATGCTGTAGCATATGGCATACTAACTCATATTTATGTTAATTTTATGTAAATAGGATTTTAATACAGTAACATTAATCTGTTGTTGCTTTGGTTTTCTGATATATCACTATCCTCCTTTTGGATGCGATTTATGTAGGTAGTTTAGACTCTTAAAAAGTCCATTTTGGGTAGTGTAAAGAGCAACAACTTACATATATTGGAATAGAATGCCAGTTGTGTAAAAAATTAAGTATTTATCTAAACTTTATTCTCTTGCTCAATTTAAGCAGATATATATGTATATATAAATAAGAAATAGTGTGGTGTTAATGAAGAAAATAAACATAAGTTTTATTTCTGATAAAAGATTATCATTTGGACAGGGAAAATATACATTGAGGAAATCGCCCACAATTATGTTCTTAATTTACAGATGCTATTATATATATACATTTATTTTATTTTAATTATTAAACTATTAAGCAATATTTCTTTTCTTAAGGAGGTTGTGACTAATTGTTTTTAAAGGTCTTTTCATCAACTGATTTCTCTTTTAAATGGAGTTTTACTTTTTCACCCTGTTCAGTCATTCCACACATCCCCAAATCCTGTCTTGATAAATCACTGATATAAATGATACCTTGCAGTATATGTCTTTCTCTGTGTAACTTATTTCATTTAGCACAGTGCCTTGAATTTTTTTTTTAAAGATTTATTTATTTATGCATACAGGTCAGAGGTGAGAGGATTCACCATAGACAGAGTGGGGAGCACTGCTGACGAATTATACTGCTGAGGGGAGCAGCAGGTGGGTCAGGAGAGGTCTGTGGTGCCATGTGGATCACCTCCGGGACAGGGGTTGAACACGTGCTGCAGTGGCCTTAGCTTCCTAGTATTCTGCTTTAACCAGCTGTGCCACCACGGGCCTGCCCTGAATTTTTCAAATCATTTTAGTTTTGACATTAGAAACATGACACCTAACATATTAATAGATGAAATGTAGTAGAAATAATGATCACTTTGTTTTACTTAAAATTATGTTAACGTTATAGTGAAAGAAAATTAAAAAAATGAATTACTTGACACTATTTTTATGTTTATTACAAACGACAGTAATTAAAACAATTAATATATTAAGTTTTGATTTATTTCATGTTAGATCATCGACTATTGTATACTTCATGTAACTATACTATGCTTTATTTAACACATCTTATGATCCAACTTTAAAGGACATTTAAAGTAAAAAAAAAAAAAAATACATGCCACTTATGTCCCAAATGGTTTGTGACCTGGATTTGGATAAGTCTAAGAAGGAAATTGCTTCTAGCATTAGCCCACTTACAAAACATGACATTTAAGGATTTAACTATGGTTTTTAAAAAGTCAAGTTAAATTTATGTATTGTGAATCAGAGCAAATGCTATTTTGTTTTTGTGGTTTGATCAACTCAGTAAAGACCAGGCCACAGCTTAAAAAACACATAACTTACATAACTTCAAGCTAAAATGAGAAATTAATATGATTTAATCCAGTATAAAGTCAATTTTCTTACATGAAGAAAGCATTTAATTATTAAAACATAATGACATTTTTGTGGGCAACTAGGCTCAAAACCCTGTTATGAAAAAAAATGTAACTAAGCCCCTCTAACAAATTTATGGATAAATCCAAATTTCAAAATGTGATTTTTTTTTCATTCTATTGGACTCATTTGTAATGCACATGAAAATTCTTGTGGAAAAAGTTCACATAAACATGGTTTTAAAATGAAACATTTTGTTTATTTTGTAACATAAAAAATATTCCTAAACTTATTTTTAAAAATATTAATTTTCTCATAGTTAGGCTAATGATGAAATTTAATTGATGGGTTAAGTAGATCACTGTCTAATCATTAATGAAATATTTAGGGCAAGGAACAATTTTAACAGAGAAATTCTGTGCATTTTCACATGACTTCGTACTACCTTTATAGAGCAATATTTTCCTAGCTTATTCAAGTTACCATTTAATGTGTGATCCTAGATAGCTTGTGAATTTGGGGGCTAGTGATTGTGGTTATGATATAAAAAGAATATTTTAACTACTTTTAAAACTTAAGATGAGGCATATAGCATTTCCCAACTGAAATCTTGGATTTTTGAAAGACTAAGTCATTCTCCAGTTTACTTGTTTCAAAGGATATATGTTATCCAAATTTAGGTGGAAAGACAAAGGATAATATTTTTTACTGTCTGATGAAATACTGTATTTCTTGTAGCAGGCAGTAATGTCCCTTATGCAGATAATACATTATTATTATTATTATTATTGTTTTGGATGTTTCAAATGTTGGCACAGCAAATGACATTTTTTCTGTGGATTGTCATAACTTCTGACTTTTTATGTTTATAACAAATATCAGAAGAATCAAAAAATGTAGAAGCTCTGATATATATGTAATAATCTGAGTATCTGAAATAGAAAATAATTTCTTGCTATATATACATTCAAGTGATTTATTTGGGGAAATGGTATGTGTAAAGAGACTTAAATTATGTGTGATACCCTAAGTTATGTAGTACATGCGTTAAATAAATGACAAGCAAGAAGAACCCAAAAATAAAACTCACATTGTTAAATGATTAGACATTTTATTCAGGATCAAACTCTCATTTTGAAAGGTCAATAAATTCTTTTTTTTTCTCAAAGTTTGTGGTTACTGGCATGTCCAGGGAATCTCTAACCCTACCCTGTGAAAGACACACTCATGGTATTATCAGAATATGATCATATCATATATCTTTACTTGACAAGGGCTAGCAATTTAATCTGACAAGATTCTTTCCAATGAGGACAGTTTTAGGAGATCCATTGCTGTGGTAAAGATTTGACTTGTCATTGAGGGATGTTGTGCAGAAGCCTGACAATAAACCAGGACTTGCTAATGCAGTTTAGAATTGCTGTAAAAATTTATTAGAAACCAGAGACTGTAAAATTACTATACTTCTTCAGAACTGTTTTTCTTTCCCTTGCTGAATATTTATGTGATGTTTAATGCACAGCACATGTTTTAAACTTGTTTCCTGATGGTGTAAAAGAAGTCTATTATAATGCACATGAAATTGCACGAAATTCAATTAAATGCATGAGAGACTAAGGAGAATGTCCACCTGTAAGCCCATTTTGACAAGATTTTTTTTTTCATTGATGGTTTTGGTGTCTGTAAATTTTAGTTTTAATCAATCTATTTAGATTTTAAGAAACAAAAGATATTTCCATTTAATTGGGGATTGAACAGAACTTAATCATATATATATATATATAATTAGCAGTGACCACATTTTGTGTGTTTTATTTGGAAAGGACAAAGATAAATTCTAAATGCAGTTACTATCTTGTTTTAACTTTTATTGAAGTAATAAATTTGTATACACCATAAAATTATATACATTTCATGGATACACTGTTATAAACCAACATCTACATATTAAATTCTTGGAATGCAGTTATTTTAATTGGGTGATTCCATACAATCTGTACTAAGTCACTAAAAGAAAACAGAATAAAGGTAAAGGAGAAATGTTTCAATCCTGTAGTTGTTTTGCAGTGTACTATTTCTTTAAGCAGTAACCAAAAGGTAAGGTGGGTCAACAAGTTCCTGGATTTAAGTCTAAACTTGCCCAATCAACCCTCACTGTCTATCTATCATATTCAAGTCAATCTACTAGCTTCTATGGGGATGCAACTCAGAGATACAATAAAAATATCAACACATCCAAACTAGTACTTAAAAGAGTTTGAGAGTAACCATCATGGAATATAGAATTTCAAGGTGTTAGTGTAGTAAAGGGAAGAAATAGCATTTGTATGAAATTTCACCACCCTACCTCACAAAGTAACTCTAGTATCTTAAAGTCATCTCTCCTCTAATAAATCCACTGTGTGCTCAAACTGTTGTTTTATTCTTTGCTATCTCTATTCCATCTTCTCCTGACATCTTCAGAAAGGAAAACCGAATTCTGACTGTCCTCCAAAGGAGTTGTTAACTCTACCTCACTTCTGTCTACCTTGACTACCTGGAAAAAGAGAGTGCAAGACTCTTTGGGAGGAAAGAATCATATTGGGGACACGCTGAAATGGTAAAAAGACTGACAGCAGTGATCTAGTATACCTGCATGGAGAATATAGTTTGGCAGTAATTACATCATTGCTTTATTCCCAGTTAAGAATGGAGCAATTTTTGCCTTGAGGATTGTGACTGTTTACTGAGTTGCATTTCAGACTTAGCTGCAATTTTTTCTGCATTCTGCAGACTTGGCACTCTCATTCCACTTCCCACTAATTGTGATTGCTGACTCGTGCCTGGATGGGAGGCTGCCAAAAGGGCAGGTATCCCAGAGAGACATCATTACCCAGGTTGGCAAATACCTGAGAGCCCTATTTAATGATGCAATCTTATTTTTACAGCATGGGGCAGACTTCCAGTCTCACAGATTCAGTTTCTAGCCATAATATAATTTGGCAAAAGCATTTCATATTCTTTTACAAAATGAAAAGAAATAGACCGTAGGGATATAGATCAATGGTTGATGATCAGGTACCTGAGGAGAGTGGGGAATATGTGAATAGCTCTAGGGTAAACATATTTATCTAATTGCTGAAGAATAAAAGTTGTTGCCTTGTCTAGAATAACTTTAGAAAATATGTACATAAAAAAGAGGTTAGAAAGAGAGCCAGGTTTCTTTTTTACCAGAACTTAGTTTCATTCTGGAATTGAGGTCACCACTAAGTCACTGAAAACTGAAGGAATGTTTATGACAAAGTACACAGGATATTTGTGGTACCAGAAGAACACACTGGACAGTGTTTTATATTATATATATATATATCGTTGTGTTTTAGAACTGCATGATAAAAAACAAACTTGTTTTCCCTTCATTTTATTAACTTTTTTAAAATAAAAATTAATACATGTATATAGTTGAAAAATTCTAACAGTTTAATGAATAAATACTCCTCACCTATATTCCAAATTCTTTGCATTCATGACAATTATTCTAAATACTCCTCACCTATATTCCCAATTCATTGCACTCATGGCAATTATTTTTGTATATTTCAAAATTCTCTATATATTGTAGAAACATAAACACAAATACCTGTTTAATACACAAAAATCAAAGTAGAGTACATGCATTGATTAATTTATTTTATAGAGATTGTATATATTATAAACATGTGTCCATGGATTTCTTTTGAATAACTGCAGAGTAAAATAATATTCTATTATATTGATTTTTTTGCAATTTCCATAGTGCCTTTCAGAAGGCTACCAAAAATGAATAGTCTTGTACATCCCTGATGATTTAAATGAGAAAATCTTTTGGATTATTTTCTGGGAGTGAATTTACTGGTCAGTGATTTAATGGTTTACATTTTTGAAATGTATTATTAAATTATTCTGAATATTGTTTTCAAATTAATGCCGCAAAATGTATGAAAGTGTCCATTGTTTTACATCATTACCAATTCTATATATCTTCAGATTTTCATGCTTCATCTTTTTCAACCTGTGAAAAGTGGAGTCTCATTTATGTTTTTCAAAGTGCCAACCTAATGGGTAAATGCTAGAACTTGAGCAACATTTTAATGTCAGTAACTCAAGTGTATCTTCCAGCTGCAGAAGTTGAGAACATATTTCAAATTCACAAAATCGCTCAATGTTAGCAACTATGCTTGTGACTTACTTTTAATCAGATTAAATTAACTAGCATATAGATTTTATTTTAATAGACACTAATTCAAGACCGCCAACTAAACTTATTGTGGATAATTATGGTTTTGAAAATTAATGGCTTTTAAAGAAGGAGAATTTTTAAAAAAATCTAGGCAAATAATTATACTCAATTTAAATCAATCTTTAGTATGATAACTTAAGTATCGAGCTGCAGGCAAATATTATAGCAATAGGATTTTTTATAGTACAATCCTGAAGTGAAGAAAAGTTCCAAATTCAAAAACAGTTGAAAACAAAAGAAGTTTCTTGATTGAAAAATGAGTTCAGTTTTACTACAAAAGTGAATTTTGCCAATGACAACAGCATAGCTATTTATAAGTATTCAATTAAAAAACATGGTGAAAATTATAACTACCTACTTAGATGTGAAGATTATCAATTATGTCAATTAATGCATTCTTAAAAAGCTCAACATTTGAGTCCTATTCTTTTCCCTAAACTTTAGTACACAGAATATATTGCCTACTTCCTAGTTAAGAGACATCACAATTTTACAAATGACTTAATAGAGTCAAAGAAAATGGGCATCTTCGACTCTATAATGAGAAAAAAACTGGCAGAATTCTACTCTATAGTCTTTTCTTTGTGACATATTAATCTTCCATTACTGACTATGTTCTTATTTTCTTTTCCTACTCTTTTGGGATTCCTTGTTTAAGAATGAATCTCCTATTTCTTAGCACATTCAACTTCATATTTTTAGAAGGTAAATCTTTTGCCAGACAAGAGATATATTGATACTTAATGTGCAAAGAACAGATTCTCAATTTCCCCATCTGTTCCCTCATGTGCTTTTACAATCTTATTTACGAAATACAAATTATCTCAACTTGAAGCTACTAGGTAGGGAGTAGAATGTTTTAGATAGATACTTCTCTATGAGGCTTAGAAACATGTGTAATATATACAATATATGCTATATATATTATATATAGATTATTATACCTATATATATATATTACATAATCTTAAACCTCACAAACATAATATGAGGTTCAGCATGTTGAAAGGTAGAAAGAGACCTCATTCAGGTTAGTGCCAATATGTGGAATATTTATCAAGAAAAAAGTTTGATTTTTAAAAAATATACACAGGTAAAAGACTGCACAAGAATTTGAATGTATAACTTTATAACAATGTACAGTGGCAACAATAACACACACAAGAATATCCTATTGACATAATATGTGATTTTGATTAAATTTCATCTCCCATATAGGGGTTGGATTTTCATCACAGTGTCTTTTTCAAACACAGATTTGACTGTATACACTGAGAGGAAATGAGAGACTGGAGAATGGGCATTTTGTTGCCTCTGAATGGAGATGACACACTTTACTTCAAATAATACTTATTTAGCTAGAATTCATTACATGAGTCTGCCCAAATGGTTAAGGGCTATCCATAAGTCAAATATTATATTTTCATAGATGGTTGGAAAAGAGGGTATTATTGAGGAGTAGTAAATCCTATAAAATTGCTTTCTGAAAATGAAAATTTCCCTAAATGACATAACAACTTATTAAGGTTCTAGTAATTAAAAAATATATATTGGTGACATAAAGCCTAACCAATGGACAAGTGAAATGGAATAGATTCCAAAATATATTCCTGAATGATTAGAAATTTTATATCTCGTGAAGATAAAACATCACGAATCTATAGCATTAGAAAAAATAATTTTACAAAAGAAAAAATTAAAGTCCCTAATTCTCATAAAAGCTTACTGTCAAGAATATAAAATTCAAAAAAATCAAACTCATAGTGGAAAATATAAATAAATGTCATTTAGAATTTAGTTGGGGAAAAAATCCTTAAAAGAAAAATATAACTATTAAAATCAGATTCCTTATCTTTTGTTAATCAGGCACCATAACAAAGATAAATAAAAAAGTAATAGCACTAAAATAAAATAGAAAGGTGAACATATTTGCAATGAACACAATCACTAATAGGGTAGCCAAGGAATGTAGTATATTTACAAAATGCGTTATGTGCAGCAGGCAACATCAAATAAGTTTAACATAGGACACAGAATAAGATTATATTATGGCCTATTTAAGCAGCAGAAATATCACTTTAAGTGAAAAGGTCCCAAACAGCTAAACAGCATGATGCCCTTTCTATACATTTGAAAAGGTGTGAAATGAACTTATATCCCTGAATTATATACAGTGCTATGAACCAATGTTACCACAATATATATTTTAAAATTGAAATAAAATAGAAACAAGATAACATCAGGGTACAAATAAATGAAATGTGATATTTTAAAAGGAATTGGTAAAGAAAAAAATCATTTTGTGTTATAGGTACATTCTACTTTATTAAAAGTAGTCAACAAAGT
>NW_004567127.1:25175454-25178340 GCF_000260355.1 Condylura cristata | reverse complement strand
ATTTTCACATAGAAGAACTGGATGCAGGCCAGAGATGTGGGATTGAGAGAGGATTCACCATTGACAGGTGAATGTTATCAATTCGCCATTGACAGAGTGAAGAGCAGAACAGGCAAATTTACTGAAATACACTATTAAGTGGAATAGCCAGTGAGACTTAAAATATGGACACATTTTGTTAAAGATTTATTTATTTATGCTTACAGAAATGCGGTACAGGCCAGAGGTGTGTGGGTGAGAGGATTCACCAGAGATATAGTGGGAAGCAGAACAGGCAGATGTACTGAAGTACACTGCTGAGGGTAGCAGCAGACAGGTTAGGAGAGGTCTGCCACTCCATGTGGGTCAGCTCCCTGGAGAAGGATGGAACTCATGCTGTGGTGGCTTCGGAGAGCTTCATCATGTGGTGCTTTAACCCATTGAGCCACCAGGGAGATTCCCAAAATTGGAAATTTTTAACTCATATTTACTCACCATAAACTATTCAAGTACCACAACTGTGTAAACTAATCAAAATTTCTTTCAGCGCAATGAACATAAGGTCTTTCAGATGAATTCTTTTTCTACCTGCATCACTCTACTGTAAACTCAGATTCAATACTAGGAACACTTGTTCAGGCAATCTTTGAAGGTGCTTTCCCAGTAAGAAACTGTTGGTTGCCATACAGTATCATAGTGAATGACATATATTTTGATTTTTTAATATGAATTGAAACTATTTCTTAGGTATATGAGACACACCACTTTCATTCTTCTAACCTCATCTCCTGTTTTTATAAAACATTTTGGATAACATTGCCATTTGCACAATGCCTACCGTATGATAATATCACACACACACACACACACACACAAAGAGCTATTACCACCTTTTTGATAGTTTTCTATCATTTTTTAGGATTTCAGAGAATATTACATGAAAGATAATTAAGGAACTAGATACATTTTCCTTACAAAGAATTTCTGGCTGAGATAGGACACTTGAAGATAGGGTGGGTAGGGATCGGTTAAACAATTGTGATATAAGATCAAAGCTATTTTTGTTGCTCTAGAGAAAACAGTTAGGACTAGTGAATGAGATAAGAAAGTGATATTGAGATTATAAGAAGACATAATTTTCCAATTGTCTAGTTGTTCCTCACTCATAACAAATTGCTCAATAAGAGTTATTCTTTTATGGAGTGATATGTCATAAATTAGTGTGAACTTGTGAACTGATTTACTGATTTAAATTAAAAAAAATGTTACAACAAAAGTGGTATAATTTTAACATACATCATAACTGGATAATAAGTCACCTTGGCCTCCCTTTACTTCTCTAATATTTAATGATATAAAGGAAAGGGAAGATGTAAAATTGAACAGTATAGCACACACATGGATGTGGATTCTGAGTGCTTGGGCACTATATTACTTTTATATGATCTAGGATACCAAAATACTGCCAGTGTAGTGGCTTAAACTAATGGATATCTAGCCTGTTAATGTAAACACCAGATATTGTAAATGAATCTCACTTCACAGAAAAGAATGTGAAGTAGGTTTCCCTCCAGACACCTAAGGGAAAGTGTGCTGCTTTTATCTTCTTCTAACATGTGTTGGCTGCAGACATTCTTTTGTGTTGTGGCCCCATCACCACAGTATCTATCTGGCTCCTTGGATATGTTACCTTCCTTTCTACACCCAAATTTCTTTATCTTACAACATAAACTTACTTTTGATGGCATGTAGAGACCCACTGGACAATCCAGGATAATCTTCCCATCTTACTGTCCTTCATGAATCTCATTTTCAATGTCCATTTTGACTACATAGGGTCACATTCACAGATTCCATGGATTATGGTATGGCTGTACTTTAGGGGGTAGTGGGGGAATATTTCTGCCTAACACAAGAACCTTCAATTTGAAGCAGTTCATTTGATGAATTCCATTTTAATTGATCAAGTCAAATTTTTAGAGTGTAAATTTATGCACACCATTGTGTTAAATATTTTTTCTTTATGGATAGAAGAACTGGGGTCTAGGCCAGAGGTGTGGAGGTTGAGAGGACTCATCAAAGATAAAGTGGGGAGTAGAACAGGAGGATCCACTGAGGGAGTCCACTACTGAAGGGAGCAGTGGGCAAGACAGGAGAGATGTGCTGTACGATGTGGGTCAGCTCCCAGGACAGGGATCTAATACCTGGCACAGTGGCTGGCAATAGCTTTATAGTGCTGAGACTTTAACCCCTGAGCCAGCGGGGAGGCCCATATGTATACCACTTTAATCTAGTATAGTCTCAGGTAAGTTTTGTTAGAAGTCAATGCTTCCACATTTAAGTCAATCCACACGGTGATTCAAATACTCAAGATTGTCTATTTTTGACATTAAATATTATAGTGTGTTACTATAATGGAAGTTTTCCTCAGAAGCCTACATTTTCTATTCATCTAGTTTATTAGTCTGTCTTGTTTTAAGACTCATTTTTTTCAGGATTTCTTTTTTTTTTTAAAGGAATTATTTATTTATGCATACAAAAACTGGGTAACAGGCACAGAGCAGAGATCAGGACAGGCGGATTGATGGAAATACACTGCTGAGGCGAGCAGCAGGCAATACAGGAGAGGTCCACTGTGCCATGTGGATCATATCCCCTGCCAGGTATTTCACTCTTGCTGCAGTGGCTGCCTATAGCTTCATAGTGCTGAGACTTAACCCCTTGAACCAACAGGGAGCCCCAAAACTTTTATAAGCATATTTGACAAAAGCTTAGTTTGCTTTGCAATGTCACATTTAACATGAGATGATGAAAAATTATGTTTAGGTTTGAAATGTCCATGATAAAATAATTGTTTACTTTTTAATGACTTGTCAGATTTTCCACTAACAATGATAAAAAATCTTG